>NC_066626.1:47505695-47728195 GCF_025201925.1 Gopherus flavomarginatus | reverse complement strand
TCTCCTTGCCCTGCCATATAGAAAGCTTTCCTTTTGAGAGAACTTGCAGAACTGTTTGTCAGAGCCGATGGTGCAATGGGCGTCAAACCGTGACTCTGGTAGGTGTAGCCAGGTACAGTGGTAGGGGGAAGAGGAGTAGGAGCAGGAATTCCTGAAGGCAGGTATGCGGAGGGAGGTGGGGCACCACCAGCGCTGTACCCAGGCCCAACAGCAGTTTGAGGAGGATAACTAGCAGATGGGTAGCTGTAACTGGAGAGGTTAGAAGTTCCATTGTAGCCTGGGACTAGGGGTGGTGGTGGCGGTGGTGGCGGCTGTAAGAGGCCAGAGCTATGCAAAGGGGATGGATGAGGTGATGGAAGTGCAGGTGCTGGCTGGCCACTGTAACTAGTATGTAAATAAGATCCATTGTATCCTGTGGCATATTCCTGAGATGGGAGCCCTGAATGAAGACTAGGTACTGTATGACTTCCGCAGGTACTACTAGAATAACTAGGTTCTGTCAGGTTACTGGCCACCCCAGGTGAGCTCCCTATACTGGCAGAGACATCTGCTGGAGGGAGGGCTGCACTTACTCCAGCTTTGCTGGCGGTAATAACGTCCGGGACACAGTTCATAGGATAAACACTCTCTGAGTTCAAAGAAGGCTGCCAGGGTTCATTTTCATTCTTCCGACCATTCACCAGTGCTGACGGAGCTTCGGAATAGTTACTGAGGATGGGTCGGTCGGCTGGGCCTTCTAAAATACCAGAATACTTTTCTGCGTATTTTTTCAATAGATTAGAGGCAGTCAGCGCAGAAATGTCATCATTAGCCCAGGCATACTGATAGGTGCGCTGCAGGTGTCCACGGTATGCTTCCACCTTGTGAGCAGGAGACCGGGTAGTTGAAGTGATATCAAAGTGCTGTTCTGGCCACTGGGCATGCTCTGGCGTCCACTGCATCTTCAAGCCTAGGGTTGAGGGGAAAACACAGTTAACAATGGTCTGAGCCATTTTTAGATGCTCTGAAAATGAATTTTTAAAAGTATCTGTTTACGCTTTTTTAGTTACCTGCATAGTGACAACTGTATTTATACTATAGATTAAAAACAATAAAATCACACTACACATGCAATTGAATGTCTTTGTAAAACACAATCAATAATCAGATTTGTTTAATATAGACACACACACACAGCCATACTTTTGCTAATTTAGATGGGGGGAAATATTTATTTTCTTAAAGCCAGATTACTTAAAGTAATTAAACAAGACCCAATACATTTTAAGTACCCAGAGTGTGGATTTTTGTTGTTAACACAGAAGACACCCAACTGTTCTGTCTTCTCTTATCACAGTTTCATTTTTATATTGGTTAAAATATAAAACTATGAGACACAGCTGACAGATCACATCTAGCATACCTCTCTCATTTGGTACTGAACACCTAGTTAGCACAGTATAATGCACCCTGCGCAGAACAATATGACACAGACATAACAGGTCATTCCATAATCCAACTCTCATCTAAAGTGGTCCACAACAGTTTCAAATCTGCTTCGTGGAGTGCAGCAAAGCAATCTCCCAGGCAGCGCTCCGTCGCTTTCATCACACAAAGCCTACAACTCGGTATGAATTACAACTGGCTCCTTTCTGCCTCTCAGTTCTGTTGTTGAGGCTCTGGGAAAAAAAAAAAAACAAGCATCACTTGTCTGTCGGTCTCCTTGCTTGTTTTTTTTTTTTCCCCTCCCTCAGAGCCTCCAGGGTACCAAAAAAAGAAAAGAAATGCAGTCTAGCACTGAAAAGTTCTGTGACACACACTGCTGGCTATCAGCCCTGTCAGTACAGTAAACTAAGTAACAAAATGTGACTGTGAGACCATCACTTTAAAGCAATTAATCTCGCAAATAATGGGATGATTTTTTTAATCCATCATACGCAGTAAGAGTAATTTACAAGTATTATAATAACCCCTCCAACTCTTACCTGTGCATGGTAGACCGTTCCTGATTTTTGTACAGCTGTATCAAATAGGCCTCCTTAATTTCTCTCGTATTACCCAGAGTGATTTTTTGCAAAGTCTTGCGCCCTCTGGCACAGATTTCCTGATAAGGAGAAGGCTTCCTCTAAATGAAGCATCTGTGGCACTAGCTCCCTTATGAATTACTGTGGTCTATTTTGACAGCTTCTACCCTCTCCTGTTTTCCCCCAACCCCTTTAGCTCTTCATTGCCTGACTCTGGCATCTGACATGGCCAGCTTAGCCTCACTGAGCTAAACCTAACACAGCACACAGTTTGGTAACAGAATGGCATGTTTATTCCCTTCTGACTCCCTCTTCCTTGTTTGCAAAACCACTGCACCAGACACTGGAAGTTAATTAGCAGGATGATGCTGTGCTAATTGTGTTAATTTACAAGGTTTTAGTCAAAGAGAATCACGCCAGGGCTGGCACTGCTGTCATGCTTTCGACTTAATGATTAAGAAATACTGAAAACAAGGTGGGAAGGATTGCAGTAATTACACAATAAATGAAGAAAGCAACAGGATTCATTTGCAAATATATTTTATTGCAGTTGCACTAATTTGCATTTGGATTTATTTATTTATTTTTAGGAGTCATGCAGGCATTCATTTGCAAATCACTAAATCAGTTAAATTTAGCCTGAAAACTGCAAAGTAAAGCTTAATTGAGCCTTATATTTTATTAGTACAAATACTGCAGATCTCATTCCACACAAGCATGCCACTGATTAGGTCTGGTGGGATTTTTGTTTGTTTTTCCCCAGTTCTATCTTTCCCCCTATTTTTAAAGCACTTATGACAACTTGAAGAAAAATGTCTGTTAACCATTATCCAGTTACGCTATAGCCTATAGAAATTATTCTGACAAATGCAGTTTTGAGGCTGAGTTACCGGCAGATGTATTACTTCCTTTTGGAATTAATTTAATCTTTTTTTGCTAATTGTTTCTGATGTTTCAACCATTGCATTTTAAAAGGGGAAATATATCATGTAATTGGGTGAAATTACGGAAATCTCGCTCAGTTATGAAATTCGTAGTTTTAGTGAGGAACCAGCAGCAGTTTTTCAGAAATCATACTTCTGTTAAATTCTGCTGGAAATCTTAAGAGCAAATCACCAAGAGCCAATTGCAAGTAGCCAGCATCCAAAATTCTCCTAGCATTGTGGGATTTACTTCCAGCCTTTTTAAACAGAAAGAATATTAACATTTCTGTAATGCAAAAGTGCCTAAAAGGCTTGCAAATTCATTCACACTGTAAAATATTTAGATAGATATGTATGTTATCCATGTTCTGTGATTTTGGGCTTGAAAGGTTACCACAAAACAGAAGGCTTCTGTTATATATAGAGGCACAATAACTTGAGTAGATTGATGCTTCACTAGATACACATGAATGAATGCCATGAGAAAGGGTCTTGGAAAAGAATTCAGCAGTTAGCAGCAGTGAAAGTTACGAGAAAGATAAAGTAAAAGGGGAACGGACACGGCCTTTACTTGTGCAGACAGTTTGGGCAAACACTCGTATATTAGTTAATGAATGTGCATTTTGTAATTTGGGCAAAATGCCTTTATTGCCAAATGAAAGAAGGAGAGGCCACTTTAGTAAAATAAAAGAAGCTATTCACTATGCCACAGTATAACAACATGTATTGTATGATACCCATAAGCATGGCTTCCGTAATAACTTTTCACATATATACACACTCCCACTAGATTTAAGAGGTCATTATGCTTAAATAGTTTTTACATGAAAACTATTTTTGAAAACTATTTTTCCCCCATTTTTCACGATGTGGAGCATGAAGTCTATTTAAAAATATTTAAAAATCCAAATTTGGGGCATATTAAAATTATTCCTACCTAATTTCCCCATATCTGAGTTTGTAGATGATGACTGAATTTTATGACATTTCAGTTCTCTCCAATACTAAGAAAAATAACAAATCAATCAAAATTCTTTATTTGGAGTAATTGCTAGATAATTGATAGCCTGACAAGCTGAAGCCAGTCTTTGGAAGTGCTTCCTGCACAATAATTGAAAGTTTATTTATTGATGCATACTAAATACCACTGCACTTAACAAAGGCTGTTAAAGGCAGAATTAGGTTTTGATTAGATAAGTTGAAGAAAACAGGACTGTTCTCATCTCATGAAACTTGAGCTTTTATTTTAGTGCATTGCAATCACTGGTGTTATTTGGAACCGTAACTGAATAGTTAACCATAAATATTTACTTTATATTAGTATGCACTGAAGAAATATGTATTTATGTGAAGTTCACTAGGCTGGCCTGGACCTGGGGGCACAAAGAGCTTTTTCCTCAATTTGACATGAATTTGAATTAGCATAAAAACTTTGTTGCTTAACTCCTTTTAGGAATAGTGATCACAAGGGTCAAATTTATGAGTCAGAATAAAAAATACAGTTTGCACTTTTTCTGGTGAGCAAACGTGTTCTTTTTGTTCTCGTAGCTCCTCAGTGTTTGTGGGAGCATTATTTGTTCTGTTCTCTTTTGCTTGACAGAGCTTTTTTGGTGTTTTCTTTTAGGCATGCTAAATGCATAAAGAAACAATTCAATTCTTTAAATACATACTGCTATTTAACAGAAACTTGCTTTTTAAATAATTTAACATATTATATATAAGAGGCAGGTACCATACTAAAAATCCTAAGCATTATTTTTTTGTTCTGAAAGAATTATTTTACATTTCTCCTCCATAATTTTAAGTAGTTGGATCTGTTTGGACTACATTTAGAATAATTATCATGGCTAACAATTTTAATATACAATTCCCTTTTTACTCAAATGTTCAATCATTCTTTTTTCCTTCTGCTTTTATGTATTTAATCTGAAAATGCAAAACTTATTAAATAAGACTTTCAGAGTGTGATATACTTCTGCTTCATGGAATTAAGTGTATTTGCAATTTCATCTTTACAGATAAAAACTATATGCAAATAATGCTACCGTTGTGACAAAATTAACTGAGTATAAGGAAACTGACAATTTAAAGCCTAGCAGTGTTTTAACACATCCAAGTTCTTCCTAGGCATCACAGATGCACATATGGGGCCTAATCCTTCAAAATACTGAGAGTCTGCTGTGTGATGCAGAGTGTCCTCAATCCACATTGACTTCAATGGGAGCTGAAAGAGCTCAGCATCTCACAGGGTTGGACCCAGTAAGAAGAGAGAAATGCAAAGCAGCAGCCTTCCTTTGAACTTTAATTGACTGGTTTATGTTACAACCTCTCTCTTGATTCAATATGAGTTTTCTATTAGAAACTTCAGCAAGGCATATTAAATTGGGGGCGGGGAGAGAAGAAATAGTGTATGATTCAGCATATCCCAACAATTCTAATGGGTTACAACTCTTTCAGCCTAATATGTTCACCCAACAATCTTCCCCCGTATAGGATAGCAGGCAGAAAAAATAACTTTTGCTTATTAATTTACTAGGAAAGTTCACTAGAAGAGACGAACACTAATTAGTTAAAGGAGTATGACTTTATATAAATATCATGCATTCACCAAGAATGGCAGGGATTGTGGTGATGGCAGGGGATGGGGTTATCTTGAATCTTCAAAAATAACACAGGACCAAAAATATACATTAACTAGTTATTTTAAATAGGGGGAAAGAGGAACCCCTTCATTTCATGGAATTATGAACAGACACAAGGCTCCACCCATGCCGATAAGAGGGAAAGGCCAGGGCCCACCTTTGGAGACTGTTTGGCAATGAGAGCTCAGGGTTAACTTTTACACATGATGCAAACCTGGGAAAACAGGATTTTAACGTGTTGTCCGCATTTTCATGCTAAGTTCTGGTCTTGCTCCATTTGAGTCAATAGAAGTTTTGCCATTGACTTCAATGGGAGCAAGATCAGGATTTTAAACTCCAACTGCTGCTTGTCCCTGAGAACAACTGTCACCTAATAGGTGCCATTCCAACCTCTCTTTAAACCATACTGTTTTAACATGCTAGTGACTTTAGGGAATATACACATAACAGCTAAAAACAACTACAAATACACAGTACATTTGGAAGCTTGGAACTGGTTAAAGAATGATTCTCAAAACCTGTAGTTTCAAACTAATGTATCTCAATTATCTAATTTAAATACTGTCAAATGATTATTCCTTTAAATCACACTTTCACACCTCACGACTGCAAATTACAATACATTTACAGCAAATTACTTCCCCCCCCTTCCTTCTCATTTACATAAAGCAGCACTTTTAAAAAATCACAAAGGCGTTTCTGGCTAAATGTTCTTTAGCAGGTATAGTTAAGATCCCATGACATCAAAAGCTCTATGAAATTAAAATAGATAGACAGAGACTGATGGACAGAGAAATAAGAGTCAGCATGGACAACACATATTACTTATGCACTGAATTGACCTCTTTCTATGCAAATTAGGAAATATCAATTTCTCTGTAGTGGTATAATATATTAGGTGTAATGTATTTTGTTCTCAGCCATATACTCCCTGCCTTAAATTGTAGCTCCATTGATTCATTATTGTTACATACTGTAGGTGAATCCATTTATGCACGTATCTGCCGGGCCCTTTTTTATACGTAAGATTGACACACAAAAATATAAGGTGCATTTCTTCAAATAATTCTACAAACTCAAGTGCTCCCTTAACCCTACTCCCACTACACACACAAAAGTGTTCATAGGCCCCTTTAAAACAACTACATAATAATGAAGAAAAAATTGCTATTACAAGGCATTTTGCCACACTGTACCATTCATACATGCAGCTTTTTTGTTGCTACCCATTCTGATTCTTTGCATCTGTACATGGTTTTCTTACACTGCAAGTTCCTCAGAGGAAAGGTCATAACTGTAAACAGTCTAGCAAGGTGTGGGTGCTGAACAAATAACTCACAATAATAATATCCGAGTGGGTGCTAGGTGAAAGCCAAGTGCACAAAAAAAGCCACTGTAGTTGTAAGAAAAATGTCCCTTTTTTGTCCACTGAATACATATGCATTGCCACAATCTACTTTAGATCATTTAACATACCACCTGACAAGCCTTCTGCAAATTCATGACTCTCCATATGAGAAGCAGTGTAACTACTGCAGTGTAATTGCAGGGATTTTGATAACTATAATAGTCAATTTGGTAAGCCTTGTTTTTACTGATTATAGCAGAATATTCTATTGGATACTATTTTTAGTGTATTCAAAAACAATATATATATACATACATGTGCAGACTTAGGGCCTGATCCTGATCCCAATGAAGTAGTTACTTAAGCTATCATTGACTTAAACTGGAGATTTGTGAGATCTTTAAACAAACACACACATACATTTTAAACTGGATATCCGAAAGTAATCTCCTGCTTTGTTTCCCTTCCAAGGCTAGTATTCAGGATCCAGTATTTCCCTTGCCAGCACAGAAATACAAACTCCTGAAACCAGAGTAGATGTAATACTTGCGCTGCTTTATTTGCCTCTCTCATGTCATCAGTTGTTGCAGGGGAAACACGGAATCCCGAATTTCTGTTTTAGCAAGCAGGTGGAAGAAAAAAATGGATTTTCAGTAATGATGGTCTAGCTATGCAAAGCTCAGATCGAGAGTTACACTTTCTCAGAGTTCCTAGAGGTTCATATCTAGGTTTTTTGGTCCATTTCTGATTTTCTAATGATGTTTTTATTTGTAATATTTTGGTCTGTATACACACTGCTATTGATCAAAGATCACATGTATTTCCTCTGGTATAAAGCTTCTAGTTCACTTTTAAAGTTACTGTTTGGTAGCCAATTTGTCATGGTGTCTCTTTTACCTTTTCTCATGTTATCGTCAATCCATTGAGGCAATTCCCCTTTTACCTCCACTTCCTTTTGTCATACAAAGATCATCAGGACATATGACAAGTGCCCATTGGGACAGCAGAGTTAATGAATATGTATGTTCTATATCACAAAAGAGCACCCCCCCCCGGTTCTGCAGTATCGACCTTCTCTTGCGTGAGTAAATAACAGGTGAGTACTAGTGCATGGGGATAAATGGGGTAAAATTGCCATAAAGGAGCATGCTTTATTTAGTCAAACTATGTGCAGGATAAATAAGAGTATTAAGGGACACTGCATCCTAACACTCATTTATATCTTGCCTTTTTCAAAATATTTGGAAACAATCTCTGTTTAAATACCAACAATCAGAGATGGGCATTGCATTCAGTGTCCAACTTTTAAGACCAAAATTCTAATAATGTTAAAGACTTTGATTTTGTTATATTAGAAAACTTTGCTTCCTCACTTCCAATTAACATTAGCAGCAAACGGTGCAAGCCTCAGTTTAAACCACTACGATATTTTTTTAAAATCTCAGTCACTGTCCTGTATTAAACCCAAATAGCTATGTGTTTATATAGACAGGGTTAATTCCAGAGATTTGCCTACATGGACCTGTTCTCCCTAAGTATGTGAAGGCAAAGATCGATTTCAGTAAGTTTGAAATAAAGTGTAGTCAATTTTGACCCAATACACTAATAAGGGTCAAAAATCAAATATTTAGGGACCAATAACCCCATGGCACTGCCTAGAATGAACAGTGCATTCCTACCCTTTTAAAAATGCCAGTTCCAACACCTACCACCACAATGAAGTTATATACAGCTGTTTTATTGAGATTAGTTTCCTCTCTGCTAATTAGTTAAAGGAGAACAAATACCGATTAAATGTATATTTAGAAATATCTAATACTCGCCTTTAAAACAATGCTGCTTAAGGTGACTCCAAACCATACAAAGCCATGCAAAATTTGTTTTTGTTATTTATGCATTTTGCTCTTTTTGGCAATCTGTGCATTAATTTTTAATGCAGTAGTAAAGAGACGTTGTGTCTCAGACTTCGATAAAAATATTCTATAGCCAGTACTGGGTGACATAGTGCATTAATTCAGTGTCCTTCACTCCTGGGACCTGTGTATAATTTAGTCCAGCCCAAAGAAAATAACTTTGATCTGAAGGCTGTGGAAAAAGCTACATATGAAATGAGTTTTGCTGGGTTTAGCGTTGTTTCTTATATTCAAGACGACATATGAAGATAAACTGCTTTAGAATGCTTCTGATGTGGCCCAGGATTAAGAGCGGAGAGCTCTTAGCAGCAACAGCAGAGCCCCTCCACCCTCCTCCTTCCCATTACCACACACATACTGTACACATTTCTTAAGCCCAGGAAACCCAGGGAGTGGCTACAACTGGTATATGGTGACTTTCCAAGAAACGCAATGACATTCAGATATAAGTAGCATATTATCATACCCATTTATTCAGTTGGCCTTTCCATTCAAGAAAATAAATGTAAACATGTTGCATAATGAGAGATTATGTCTTAATAAGAGATGGTGTTAGCACAGGGAACCTGGCATTTCCTTCCAAAGGAAGCCAGCAGAACTGCACTAACCTCACTCTAAAGGAAAGCAGAGGCCCGATACGGCTCACTTTTTAAGCTTGGCTACAGCCGACTCCTTCCTTTTCCTTCCTGCTACCCCCAAATATATTGAAATAAGATTAAAAGCAAAAACATAATGAAAGAAAACTGCAATACCAGAAACACTAAGTTAAAATAAATCTTTCCCCCATTTAAAGCCTCCAGTTACTGCATTCCATAAATTCCCCCCAAAATTCTTTGCTCATCCAATAAAAGATTTCTGAATTAAATATTAAAAAATGGAAAAAGAGCTCATTATTTGCATGCCTATTGTTCTAGTGACTACTGCATTATTTCATGAACTATATTGTTAATTGAGCTTGATAATTTTCACATATATATTTGAATGAAGAGGACATCTTAACTGAGGGCTTCATCTCTAGATTACCCAAACTTTTTTATCCTCCTGCAAAAGAAAAAGAAAGAAAGAAAGAAAGAAAGCTTACATACTAACTCTTCATGTTTTGTGCAGTTTGTCCCTGCTCAAAGGAGCAAAGTTCAGCTTGCAGAGGAAAAGTTGAGCCATGGCTGGAGGCACAGAGTGTGTAAAGGAAAGCATGTGCACACATTTCAAGGGGTGGAGGAAAAGAAAGAAATCAACTATACTTGACGATTAAGAAAAGTCATCCGCCTTTGTTACAAATATACTAAGTCAACCTTTTCTGTAAACAGCCTCCAAGAGACAAACCAAGAAACTAATCTATGCAAGAATAATATAGAGAACTAGCAGCACACTAATGACAGTTTAAACCACCATAAGCAATGTTATTTCTGCTATAATTTTGGCCACATTTTTATTGTGCAAGGAGTCAACTAATGATGAAATAGTTTTAAAATTTGCTGCAGGGAACAAAAGTCAAGCTCCGCTGATTAGCATCTCAAAGCTCAGTACAAGCAGACATTTGTACAGCCGAATAATAGCAATTTGTGTGTGGGAGAGGAGGAGGTGATGTTTTAAAAACAAAAATTGCACTATTTTACTGGATGTGTGATCATGCACACTTATGAAAGTCCTTCTCCATCAAGAAATATGCAGATCAGTTAACTGTAAGGATTTAAAAGGAAGAACGGAGGTGGAACTTGCCTTTCAACATGACAAAAGGGATTTTTTTTTTGGTAATATTTGAATTACAATTAAAATGTTTATGAGATTTATTCTCTTTTTACATTGGTGTAAATCAGGAGGAACCCCGGACGTCCATGGTATGACATCAGCATGCCATTAAGTGAGGAGAAAATCATGCACTATTGTTTTACTTAAGGCTTTTTTGTAAGCAACAATTATGTTGCAGCTTACATAATAAACTTTCATATCATTCTATTAATGTCTAGTATCTGTATCGCATACTTAATATATGCTCATCACTGAAAATAGACATTCTATGTATAATTTTATACAATAAAATTGCACAGAGAGTTCTAACATTTACTGCACTACTTTAGTTCATTTTGCTTTGCATGTCTCTCTCATTCTCTCCAGCAACATTGCACTCTATCTTTCTTGTGTAAGTCTTTGTGTTCTTCTTTTATCAAATCTTCAGTCATAGTAATTGCTTCCACATTTTACTTGAGCACTTCTTTTATCCAGCTTTATGTCAAACAGTATTATTAAAAAAAAAAAAAAAAAAGACTCACATACTTAACGCAGGATGAAATACACTGAATTGTATCCACTACCTACAGAAACGTTAGAATGTTACTGGCATAAGCAAACAGCAGCAATGACAGTTAATCACTTAAAGGTGTTTTATATTAACCACCCTCTCCCATTTGTGTAGTAATATTCAGAAATGATTTAACAGGGAGTCAGTCATTAAATACAGATAACACATTTTACACCTTTATTCAGTTTAGAAGCTAAAGAACACTCATTTAAACATCCTGACATCACTAGCACACATTTGTGAAGCTTAGATTTTAAAAACATTTTGAAAATACACTGCTTTAAAAAAGTTAGTTTTAATTGCCATAACAGTCGGAAAGCTGCAAGAGTTTTGTGACAGCAAGTAAAAGATTTATAGATAAAACAATTGGACATTATATTAGACTAATCAGAGGAATGCACAACCTCTACAGACCAGTTAGGAGTGAATCATTTCAATTTTCTCTCTCATTTATGGCTTTACATGCTTAAACAAAAAGAAGCAGAGGAAACTTCAGAATGACCCTATTTAGGTATATTAGTGGAGATAGCTTTGGCAAATTTTAAGCAATCAGGATTGTGCTTCCAGTGCTGTCCATCCAGTTTTCCAGTGTATAAATTGGATGGCTACTTGGACAATTCTCTATTCATTACTGAATTGTGGAAAGGAAACACAGAGGTGGCATTTTCCTTTTAAACTATGTAGTGCCTTGTAGCCAGATTCCAAAGCATCAAGGAAAGATTTTTTTTTTTTTTGCTAGACAAGCTGTCGTAATTGAAAAGAAGTCTAATCAGACTCATTACTGTTTTCAGCAATTTGCACCACCAAAGATGCTTATTAGGTAACAGTGTTTAATAAACCGCTCTTTAGAAATCTACCAGTAATGAGTTCTTAACAGCCAATCTTTAGCGTGAATGTAATGTGAAAAGTGTTCCTAGCACTGAATAGATTTTCACATTTAGTAGTGTCATAATTAAGCTCAAGGAATTGGTAGCTGTGATGTTAGATTTACTGCATTATAATTTTTTTCAAGTGTATTTTCAAATACACTTGTCTTATGTTCAAGCTAAACTGCAGTTAATATTTCCAGAGCAAATTTTAGAATGGTTTAAAATTATCCTACAAAGGATCAACTCTGCAAATGGTAATCAATGGGATTATTTTGGGGATCCAGATTGTACCATGAGTCAGGTATCCTCCACCAGGCATGCAAATTGCTCACTCTTGTCTTTGTTCGACTGTGTACTCCAACCCATACCATCTGTAAACAATTTCCAGTCATTAAGATACAAATAATAAATTTTGTTGTCATTAGCTGAATGATAATGAACAAAAGTGACAGTTTAAGAAGTGATGCTTGAAGGAACATTGGCCAGTTCTGACTTTACAGTAACAGCTGAAAGTGCTTTATATGAAATAGCCAGCAAATTGCTTTATGTCCCTAAAGAAAATAACATATGCTGTTTTTTTCTATATGATACCTCAAATGCCATTGCCTCATTGCAGTTATCCAGCCAACAACCATGCTCATACAGTAAAAGAAAAAAATATAGCTCAGAAAATGTAACATTGTGACATATATTATTCATAAAATGCAGTGATCAATGAGAGGTAGGTTTGTCATCAACAGGAAGTTCAATTTAGCCTGCTACCCACTCTCAGTACACTAGTAACACCCACACTAAACACATTGCAAATGCTAAACGCAGACACAATAAAAAATGGATTGCACATGTGAGATCTATGCTAATTAAAAATCCACAGCGTTGATCTCAGGGAACAGTCACTGATTTCATTCTCTCATTAGACTGATTTGTGCTTGACATAATGTGTTCCTAAATTATAAATAAGAAATGCAGCAGACTGTTGGTACCTTTGGGCTCTTCTGCTTGGACGAAACATACCATAATGCAAATATTGTTTTGCTTGCTAAAAATTATACCAAAGAGAATCTTTGAAGTTGCATTCAGGACATCGTGAAGAAAGCATATGAAGAAGATGAGTGATCAATAATGGAACCACCAAAATATTACAGAAGACTAATTCCCTTGATCTCAGATTTTATATTAGAACTTTACGGTAAGATATTAATGGGAATTCCATTACTGGATGATTCCTCTCATAAACACCATTTTATTTATCCTAACCCCCAAAACTTCAGTAATCCTAATTGAAGCCAATAAGCCTTTATATCTGTTTGCAGCTTTCTGAATCAATAGGGCGATGAGAACTGAGATTGCCAAATTAATGTCAGTTTCATCTGATTTTGTGGTATGTAGTGTGTGGGCAGCGGGAGGGGGGGTGGGGGGGGGAGGGGGAACCTGAACTCATTCATGTGGGTTCTTATAGCTATCAGATCAAAATATCTTCAAAGTTTCTTAAGTCTGAACTGCATTTGTTCTCAGATCCAAACAAAAACAACTGCTATTGCATCCAACTATTGCACAATCCTAAATATTGCATTTTTAAGTCTCTCATTGTTAGACTTTTTTCTTTTTTTTTTTATTACGGATAGCAGAAGCTAATAAAGGCCCTGCAGCTTCTCTGGGGTGCCTTCTCATATACTTTTGAATAATGCATTAAACTTCACACTATTTATGAGTGACAACCTAATGCTCTAAGATATAGAACACATGCTTTTTAATGTTGATTTGACTAGGAAAGCACGGATGCTCTGAAATGTCAATTACTTATCAATAAATCCTTCACTACAGTATTATAGCAGATATCTTGGTCTACAAGTAACTTAAAAATCAGGGTTTTAGTTGGGAAGTGAAAATTTAAACCAAATGTCTTAGACATCATTATCTCTACTTCACCTGGTTCTAACACAGAGAAAACTTCCTCCCCACTCCCAAATGTAACAAAAATGACTCTTCCTTGGACTTTTGGGCTGTGAACTTACCTCTATTTACAATACAGATTTTTAAATCATAAACTTGCCTGTGTATAACTGTCATAAACGGATAGTTAAGAGTTAATGGAACAGAAGTACTTCATATCTCTTTTGCCTGTAAAGGGTTAAGTTCAGCCAGCCTGGCTGTCCCCTGACCAGAGGACCAATCAGGGGAGAGGATACTTTCAAATCTTGAAGGAGGGAAGTTTGT
Organism: Gopherus flavomarginatus; assembly: GCF_025201925.1. NCBI lineage: Eukaryota > Metazoa > Chordata > Testudines > Testudinidae > Gopherus > Gopherus flavomarginatus. The sequence continues at coordinate 47,713,981 of NC_066626.1, read as the reverse complement.
GTGTGTGCTGTTAGTTTTTGGTGGTTGTTCACTCTGGGGGCTCAGAGGGACCAGACGTGCAACCAGGTTTCTCCCCAATCTCTCCGATACAGGCTCTTATAAATTCAGAATAGTGAGTACTAGGTAGATAAAGCGAGTTAGGCTTATGGTTGTTTTCTTTATTTGCAAATGTGTATTTGGTTGGAAGGAGTTCAAATTTATATTTTGCTGAAAGGATTTTAATTTGTACTTGAATACTTAAGCTGGGAGGGTGTTCCCAGTGTCTATAGCTGACAGACCCTGTACATATTCCATCTTAAATTTACAATGATAATTTTTATTGTTTTTTTTCTTTCTTTAATTAAAAGCTTTTCTTGTTTAAGAACCTGATTGTTTTTTTATTCTGGTGAGACCCCAGGGGACTGGGTCTGGATCCACCAGGGAATTGGTGGGGAGAAAGGAGGGAAGGGGGAGAGAGAGGCTAATTTCTCTCTGTGTTAGGATTACTGTCTCTCTCAGAGAGAGTCTGGGAGGGGGAGAGAGAAGGAGGGGGGGAAGGTGCATTTTCCTTTCTGTTTTAAGATTCAAGGAGTTTGAATCACAGTGATCTTCCAGGGTAACCCAGGGAGGGGAACCCTGGGAGAGGCAATGGTGAGGGAAAGGGTTGACTTTCCTTGTGTTAAGATCCAGAGGGTCTGGGTCTTGGGGGTCCCTGGGCAAGGTTTTGGGGGGACCAGAGTGTACCAGGCACTGGAATTTCTGGTTGGTGGCAGTGCTACAGGTTCTAAGCTGGTAATTGAGCTTAGAGGAATTCATGCTGGTACCCCATCTTTTGGACGCTAAGGTTCAGAGTGGGGGATTACACCATGACAATAACACTTTTTATATAAGATCTCTAAGTGTTTTACCAACCTTACAACATATAGGTGGTCCAATTGTGTGAGATTCTGAGCAACCATAGCTCCAGTCTTCCATAGGAATGGAGGAGTTTGGCATCTGAGAGCACTGGGTCTTCTGAGCCTGATTATGGAACCTTTATTTACACAGCTACTTGCTAGGGTTACAGTTGAAGGACCAGGCCCTGTCTGAACGTGTCACCACCACTGAAATATGATTACCCTGATGTGGAATGCCACATCTGTTTACTACTACACAGCAGCCTTACACAACAGTTTAGGACAGAAAGTGAATGATCCAGGTGAAACTGTAGGTGTAGGCAGGCAGACATCAGGCATTTTCCCAGAACATTAAGGCTAACTATCTTCTTCTTATGAAAAGAACCATGCACTCTTAATGTACACAAGTGGCCAGGACCCATGCTTTAAGCCCCATCTCTAAGACAGCATTTTTGGTAGCACAGTGCCTACTTAACATCATGTTGAGAGGGTATGCCATGAAATTCCCATGAAATGTATCGTTGATTCAGTATTGACTGGGTAGGCCTTTATGTAACCATGCAGGAATAGAGTCAGGACTCACCATCCCACTGCATGGCCTGCATAAAGGCAGGCTGGAATTACAGGCTTTGCTGTGGTCATGGAAAAGCCGCAGCATGGGAGCAACGTGTCCAAAAAGGGAGTAGAAGTAGGCAGAGATTGCTGGTCACTTTTTACAGAGGTGCAGAAATTATTCACCACCAGCAGCATATCCAGGGAGCTCCAAGGGTAAAACCAAGTTGCTTCCCCTGGGGGAGTGCACCTCTGCACTACCCCTTACAACAGGCTGCATTTAATAGACACAGAAAAGAGTGCCACATGGCTCACCAACACTTTCTGCAGAGCCTTGAGGGTGTTGCAGACTATTTGTGGACGTCTCTGTACTCCTACTGAAGATGGCATTATCTGGATTTACTTTGTTTTGTTTTGTTTTTTTGGGTGGAAAATAATATAGGGCCATTTCATTATAGTGTGGAAGGTTATTTGGTGTACTGTGATCATTCCCCCAGTAGATGTTTGACTTATTGTTTTAAAGAGGGAATAACACTGGCATCAACAGTTCTAGACAAAATGTTCTGTGGCCAATACCTTCTGAAATATTCAGACTTGTATCATTGGTGGCTACAGGCATAGTGGTGCACCATTTCCAATATGATATTTTTGCATAACAGCACAAAAGTCTGGTTATACCAGATGAGAACATTTGTGCAACAGGTCTGGAATCCTCTTTGTTCTAGTAGACAATATCCCACATTAGTTCCATTATGCCCTTATTTAACAATATTCCCACACTCCTAAGGAAGTAGAAAAGCTCTCGTGTTCCAGTCATAAAAGTCTGGTGCATAGTGTCATGACAAAAATTGCTTCCTAGAAAATCTTACAAATAACAAAACTGAGGAATTCCATGTTTTTTGAAACATTTTTACGTATAAAGTAAATTAAATGTGAAAGTGAGATATACACAACCTGGTTTGGGAGGGACTGAGTAAGGAGGAACAGCGGGTAGGAGTAGTTCTTGATTTTTATTTCTATTATTTGAAGTTTGTATTTGCTGTCTTTCTACTCTAGCTTTTATTTATTTATTTGTGCATAGCTTTGTATCATTGCCATTAAAAATACCCAATGAAGACCCAATAAAAAACGTAATGCAGATAGGCAGTTGTGTAATGCTCAACACAGGGTAGGGGAATTCCTGCCTGACCTCTACAGCCAATTAGATTATGCCCTGAAGTATGAGATGTGAAATACATGTGAGATACATTCCTTACTTTTATACTTTGGATTCTATGTTTACTTTTTATAATGGATATTGAAAAATCTACAAATACAATGTTTGGGGCTGGAGTATATACACAATGCAAGATATAATTTCTTCCTCTCTTGCTCATGTCTGGAAACAATGACACAACTATGTTTGAAAAGGATTTCAGAAAAAAAGTATATCACCAAGGAAATTCTTGAATTACACTATCTTGACAGACTACACTGACTGTAATCCTAAATACACTTCCCTTAAATTATTCTGAATTGGCATACCTTCCCAAAAGTCACATATTGTACTGCAGCTGGGAGGAATTTTGGAATTTACTTCTCTGTTCTTAGAAGAGATGAAAACAGAGAAAGCACTATTCAGGTGTTTGCACCTTACACTCTATAAACCTTACTGCCCAGTTCATGGAGGGAGATGGAGTATGCCATGGGATTTCCATGAGCTGCAGTACTGACTTATCAAATGCATATCTCCTCTAGATCTGTCATATATACTCTTTCCTTTTGTAGCTATTTGTATAACCATAATTGTCTTCTATTTCAGCATTAAAGCTGCACCAAAAAAGACAGAACGAGAGAGTGCATGCTAGAGAGAGAGAGAGAGAGAGAGAGAGAGAGAGAGAGAGAAACTACTAGAAAATAGGATGGTTAAAGGAGTCCTTAAAAAAACAGGTCTTGGGAAATCCATGATCCAGGAGAGTTGGAACAATTTTTATAGTGGGGTGCTGAGAGCCACTGAACCAAACTGTAAACCCTGTATATGATAGAAACCACTTCAAACCAAGAGGAGCAGCAGAACCCCCAGCACTCCTAGTTCCAGCACCAATGCCCAACCTGAGTTCATGCCACCCCACTCACTCCAAATGCAGGTTAGTTCCCAAAACTAATATATAACAATTATGGTATCTGCTGTTTGAATATGCTATCACATAAGTCAAGATTTGGGGTGAATAATAGAAAGAGAAAGGGAAAAATTAAGGTGATTGTGGGGATAAAGAAGAATCTTAGTTACCTGGAAGCACCAAAAGGTTGGAGAAATTGTTGAGAGATGATGAGACCTCTGACCTCATACTTCATTGGGTACCTCCAAAATCCTAATATTGCCCTTTATTTGGCCTATGACCTTACTTTAGAATATTTCATTTACACATCAGTATGCCACAAAAGAATCTGATTACCTTTGTGTCATAAAATACATCAGTTTTATTCTACTTTTTAAATATTTGCCCAAAACATTTTAAATAAATATATCTGTGATTTAACAAAAAACTCCTAAGGCTGGTGTCCCATCTTGTTCATTCTATGTCAAAAGGAGGATTAAACCGAGAGGTTTGCCACAACAGAACGAAAAGATACTTGATAACAAATGGTTAGAGGTCGCTGGCTGATATTTAAGAGGTAAGGTTGCAGCAAGGTAGCTTTGATGGGCCATTTTATACTGAGAATAATCAGATATGACATTTCTTAAAAAGGTCTGGATTGCTAAAGAGAGGGAATGCCCTAAATGCATCAATGAAAGCTGGTGCTGAGGATGACTGCTTTTTTTCATATTTTAACTATTTTTGAGGAAAGGACAGTCATGCTAGAAATGTTTTTTCAATAAATCTCTGGCGAGTACTGGGCACATCCAAGATCAGTTACACAGCATACTCTTAAAATGACTAAACTGTCTCTCCCAGTACTTTAAACAATATACTGCCCAGAAAAGGCCCCCATGCTCCACAAAGTAGGGATACTAGTTGTGGTTATTAGGCTAGAATCAGTTCTGGGTTGCTTTAGAGCACACCTTGCACTCATTACAAGGTGTCTCCTCATGGGACTCTCTTCCCCTTGTATAAGTGTTCAGTTAGATTTAACTCCTCACCATATCTCTTTACAACACCCAAGTATGGCATCGTGATGAAGATCGAGTATATTTTTATATGCATTGTACAAAGGCATTCCCAGTAAACTTTTTAATTAAAAAATATGTTTGCGGGATAGTTGTATTCAAACAAATGAAGAGAAGTTGCTATGTTAGATATGGAGCTTGATCCTACAAATGCATTTGCTAATATAGTTCATTTTAATCACATGAGTAAAAGGTACCCTTATGCTTGTTTGTAAGATGATGCTTATAATTTGTTCATCTATCAACATTTTCTGCAAACTCCAGCTAAGACAGATTTATGATAGAACCAGATTCTGCCACCCTTATTCACATGAGCAATATCCTACACTGTGAGCAGCCTCATTGAGATCACTAAATAGAAGTCCCTCTGGAAAAATCTGTCCCTTAGGAAACAACTGCAGTCACCAAAAACAGAATCTATATCATCAAAACACCCTACAGCTGGAGCATGATTTTGGTTCTGGGATGGAGATTTTGGTTGATGGGCCTGCCTTCGTGCCCTACATTTGTTACATTCTTTCTGTAAATTCTTCAGCTCCTTCTTACAGATTCTTTGGCAATTTGCAAGCTTTCCCAGATACATTCACCAAATGCATCTCTCATGACAAAGGAAATCAAACTGAAATAAAGAAGCATTCTTAGTGTTGACTGCAGGCATTTAAGATTTAATGGTAGCCCACGCCTTCGCAGTGCCTTTCACATGGAAGAGATAATGCATGTGAAGAGAGACAAAATTGTAGGTTTAGTCATGTCAAAATTTGATTTATGCCAAAATAGAGCTCTAAGGTGTCAACAACAGCAATATAAATGACAAGTGTTAAACTATCCAAAAGAAGTACATTCTGTAATTATTTACCTCTCTGTAGCTATATCAGTCTGTGATAATTTTGAACACAAACCCATATCTAAAAGAATAGCAAGAACAAAATAAAATGTTTGAACTCTAGGTATACATTTTAAAATGGAGTTTACTCACTCTCAGCATTTTTTCTTGTTGTTGTGGAGAGATGACTTTGTGCCAGAAAAAAATAAATAAAAATGAAATACCTCTGATAGTATTTCAAGTAAACAGAACACCAGCAGCAAGCACTGTGGCTGAATATGCTGGGAACTCCAACATACAGCCATCTGCAAATGGACAACTTTAAGTCGATTCCTGGTACCACTGGCCACGCTGAGAATTCTTCTATCTCTTCACATCAGGGTTTGCTCTTTTAAGCATTGCTCCCTGAAGAGAAGGGAAAACTAGAGAAAGAGGATTTCCAGTGACCCTGCATAGATGAATGAATGTGTCAATGGTGAATATTGGTTCAGCTTTGAAATAGGGAATCCTGCAGTGGTCTCTCTGCTTCATCCCCACTAGTGAGTGCCACTGTGGACTTCAATGTGAAGGAGTCTTTAGGTGACAGATAATAAATGAAAAAACATCAATAAAATGGTTTAAAAAATAATATGAAGGCATTTTTCTAACTGTACCTTTAAATGACTCCTTGGTAATTTTCTCAGAGATGCATGTCTTAAATCTAGGCGTTTGTACCACTTACATTAAAAAAAATAAAAATAAAAATTTAAAAAATATCAAGGATTCTTTTCTAGTCAAACATTAATTGCTAATACACCCATTTAATATGCATTGTCTTTTTTGCAGCTGTATTATAGTCCCAATCACCCAATTGTTCTAACTCTAGCTCTGTTACAGCAACTTATTCATACCTTTTCTATTGGTTTTACAGCAAAAACTGGCCAGAAACACACAAAATCAAACAAGAAGAGGAAAACACCTGTTCCATTCTGTGTTTAAGTGTTAGATGCAGGAATATTTGCCTAAAGTAACATCAGAATATGCATCTACCACTGCATGCTTTTTGGTTCATTTTCATTCAGCTATCAGTCAGTCAATCACATTGTGACATCATATAATTTCCTAATCATACTAATATTCATGCTTTTATCACTAGTAAACCCGGAGAACATACATTTCAATAAGCAGAAGTCTGATTATTTAAATATGGTATAGCACAGCACTGCTCGAAAGCCATTTCTTTTATGAGTTTTTCTTCCTTAAAAAAAAAAACTAATTTAATCTGTAAAGCAAAAAAATATAATAAACAGTATCACACACCTCCAGTAAAGAAGACTGATTCTGACTATTCCCAATAAACACAGCTTTTTTCTTGCATCTTCATTCCAAATTAATGATAGTTTTTTTGGCTGTCTGCAAGAGTAGTGCCAACATATTTAGTGAATCAGTTGTAATATAGTTTTATTTCTCAGTATGTTAGAAAATATAAAATATTAGTTACTTCTCCCTCCTTTCTATATCTACACGTGGTAACACAAGCTCCCTAGGAAAAAAATCAATTCTGCACAAGTTTCTATATCTTAAAATGAAGGGGCTCTGTCAATCTCTAATTTCTACATATTAAAGGCTTTAATAGTTTAATTAATGATAAGTGTTTGAATCTGTCTTAACATTAATGTTTCTGAGAACATAAAAAGGTATTTAAAATATATCTAAGGTGACAGATATATTCACATATACTGAACAATCTCAATTATCAGTATATCAAGGGGGAAATTGAGTTATGTTTGGATACACAGGGAAATTTTCAATGGAATCTATACATGTCATGAATTATGACCTTCTTTCAAATGAAAGAGAGTTTGGATAAATTAGTTTGTATTGTCTATGGCATTTTCCTGTGATGCTGCATGGGATTTGCCTTCCTTTAAATAGTAAAGTTATTAGTATTCCTTTAAGTTTATTGTTTAAATACTGAGCAACATCTTCATGAAATGCTGGGCTGGTTTCCAATTATGTAAAAATTAATTTGTTTAATCAAGCTACAAGGAGGACAAGAAGTTGGACTGGAAAAATTCTACTCCATTAAGTAAAGGTTTATTACTCACAAGAAATATTTCCAGTGTCACACAGCCTAAATGCAAGAATTTGGAGATGAAAATCTCTTTTCTACAGTCATATGAAAACTTCCCCTTCCCCATACCCATTCACCAAAATACCATCCCCCAATAGAACACTGAGTTAATTTAATGGAATCAATTAAATTTTAAGAGAAATCATTTTCAGGTATAAGGATTAAATAAATACTGAATTACCTTTTATAAAGATTCATGTTACTATAAAGTTACAAACATTTGCATTGGAAGGGAGCTCTCCTGAGAATTTTTCTAGTTTTGGTCTCTGAGATATGTAATAAAGAAAGAATATTGGTCCAACTAATCTGATCTCTGTAATTCTAATGCCAAGAGATCTCCTCTAAAACTACCTTTCTGCACATGAAAAAATAGGCTGAATGTTTCTATATGGACACAGTGGCTGAAATCCTTTCACTTTCAGGATTCAGGCTAACAATCAACTAAAGTCTGTTGAAGAAAAAAATGTGTTTTTGCATAATTTTGGGATGAAATGGGTACAGGTGAGTATGCCCTCCTCCCCCATGACCTTCCCCTGAATGGTTATAAATGCAAGAGGATCCAAATGAGATGTTTCCCAGTCCCTTTTCAGGCTGCTCAAGTGTTGTAAACCTTCAGTCATCAGCTTTAATAGTGCACAGATGGAACAATATTTACTCTGTCATTGGCAACCAATTAGGATGACACTAACTCTGAACATTCAACTGGCAAAAAACACACTTTATACATTATCTGTGAGTTTACAAATAAGAGCTATAAATTCTAATTTCAGTCATAGTGTGGGTCCGACATTGTTTGCTGTGTCTTCTGTGCACAGTAATCAGAGACAGACCTGCACTAAAGTGTTTGGATCTGTGTATAAACTATTCCCAAACTGGGGCTATTTTAAATCCAAAATTCTTGTTCAGGCCCATCTCTAATATTAATTCAGTTCAAGTCAGAAATTGGACCCCAATACAGGAGCTAACAGTGTGTATATAAAAAAGAAACACTACACCTCAGATTTTAAAGGTGTTTAGCAGATGGTATTTTAAAAATCAATGGGAGTGAGGTATGTAGGTGCTTTCGAAAATCCTATTTTGTGCCTATCTGCATTTTTGGGAACCTAAAACCTTAGAAAATCTGTCCGACAGTCTCCCTTGTAATCCTAAAATTGTGATGCTCCTAGATGTTCACAGCTAGTTCACATGCGTTCAGTGCTTCGAGGAACAGCAGCTTGAATCCACATGCTAAAAAAAACAACAAGTTAAACAAAACCAAAATATTAGGCCAATTCTCTGCCATTTAAGTCAATGGAGTTACACTAGGAAATAGTTTGGCTTGTTATATGTACTTATTAATAAAGTAAGTAACCTGTATGGAAAAATCAACTTTAGGTGTTACTGACACCTGTTTGATTTGGCTAGGCAATTTAACAGAGAACCAAAAACTGAGCAGGAAAAAAGAAGATTATCAATTGCCCATAGTTAAGCAAGCATTAATGTTTAAATACTAGCATATCATCAGAGGGCTAACTTATGCCTTATGTAGGAATCAGCATAATCCTTCACAGGCGCTGGTGTAGTGTGTTTGAGAGCAGCAGGTTCTACATTTGTAGCACTCCCCTTAGCATTACTCTACAACAACGGTGGGCAGCCTGCGGCCCATGTGACAGTTTGGTGACATTGACCGTCTTCAGACATGGCTGCCCGCAGCTCCCAGTGATCAGGAATGGCGAACCGGGGCCACTGGGAGCTGCAGGCAGCCGTGACTGCTGATGGTCAATGTAAACAAACTGTCTTGCAGCCCACCAGCGGGTTGCCCATCACTGCTCTACAGCCACTAGAAGGTGCGCAGGCATAGGAGGGGACATAATTATGCATCTAATCCAACCTGGCACACTCCCTCCAAGACCTGAAATGCTTAGGGGGTTTAGGCAGTGCTAGCAATGTAGTAATGTACCCATGGATGCCACCTTTGCGATTTGGCTACGAGAGAGGGGAAGAGACTCTCCCTACCTGTCTAGTGCACCCCATGGACAGAGCCCAAGCAAAATCACAATACAAACCATTAATTCAACATGAAATGGAGTTGTTTGTAGTCTGTAAACTGGCATTATACAGTACTTCTTATAATTCAGATATATATGTTATATTTTATTTATTTAAATGCATGTTACTCTTCTAGGTACTTAATGGATATACTTATATCGCTAGAGGTTACCATCTTAACTTTTTAAAATAAAAGATTTCCTTATGCATTTAATCCAGATATGGCACAGACCAGTGTTTAAATTGAGTCAATAAGCCTACAAAAATGATCAAGTGCAGCTTGTTTTAATTGCATATTGCATGTTGCTATGAATGTCAGATAGCATCTCTGCTGAAATTATACCTGGTTGACAATAAATCTGGAAGTTACTCAAGTGTACTGTAGCCAACTGTTAGATTTAAAAACAGTCACAACATACTATTAGTGGCATTCAGCCAACCTCTCAAGGAACACAATGACCCCAACTTTATTCTGAAAACTCAGTTTGAAAGCCAATCTATTCCCTAAAGTAATTTTCAGCACTGCTTAAAAAGCTTGGAAAAATCAGATTAGAGTAAATCAGGTTATGCAGATGTTACCAGAATGTAACTCATAAAAATAACTTTATAGATCAATTCAAGTAAGCTTCAAATACAGAGATCTCACCTTTTACACAGCACTGCACTTGTACCGTATATAGTTCTGCTCTCAAATTATCAGAATGATATAAGAAGTCTGTAAAAAGTCTGATACAAAAACATTCTCGTGCTTTGAATGGATTTATGTCTTAAAAGTTTTATGTGAACACATTACATACAGTATCTGATGGACCTATTGCACTATTTTTGATATCTGTAGGTACAGAATAAGTAGATACTTTAACAAACAAACAAGCTCTTACAATGTATTGCCATGATATATAATATGAACCAATTTTACTCCAGTTTTTGCATAATCTTGCCATTGTAAACTTCCAAAAGAAATAACAAAGAATCTGTTTACATTTATCTAACGAAAGAAATTAAAAAAAAAAGCAGCACATGCCTCACACATGTCATTGCATAACAAACAGCTTTTGAAAGCCTACCATAAGCACAGAAAAACCCCACTCAGGCCAGGTCTACACTACAGATCTGTATCAATATAACTACGTTGCTGAGGGGCATCAAAATCCACACCCTTGAGTGACATATCCCAACATAGCCAACTTTATAGACAGTGCTATATCAACAGTAGAGCTTCTCCCATTAGCATAGCTACCACCTCTCAGGGAAGTGGATTCATTACGTCGACTGGAGAAGTTCTCACGTCTATATAATAGTATCCTTGCTAAGCGGTGCAGCTACCCAGCTAGAGCTGTACACGAAGACAAGGTAGGGAATGCCTATGAGACATGCCCATGAACTAACGAGGAGACATATAATCAGTGGACCACCTATTAAAACATTATTAAGATGAAAGCTGGTATATTTTAAGTAATATAAAATGCACACATACGAGCTCACGTGCTATCCAACCCATCATAAAATGATCAGACACATTAAAAAACAAAATGTTTTCAAATGGTTCAAAAGAAACTAATATTTCAATTTATTTAGTCTTGACAATAGCTTAATTGCAACATATATTAATCAACCATCTTACATGTTGAACCTATTGCTGCCGAACAGCACGAAAGCCCAGATTTTTAAAGGTATTTAGGCATCGTTCCACTCAGCATTGCAATGGCTAACTGACTTAGGAGCTCAAGACACTTATTTTCAAAAGTGACTTAGGCACTTAAACTTGTAGGAGTGCCTAAATAACTTTTGAAAATGAGAGACTTAGGACAAGCCTACACTTAAAAAGGTCGGTATAACGTTCAAGGGTGTGGATACTTCACACCCCGAGTGACATAGTTATACTGACGCAGGTCTGTAGTGTAGACTAGACTTTAGTCTCCTATGTCAGTTAGGTATTGCAACACTGAGTGGAGCAATGCCTAAATAGCTTTAAAAATTTGGGCCTAAATGTCTCCATAGAATTGGTTCCACAGAGTGGCAATTTATTGCTTTGTATATTCAGGTGGAACATAAATTAGTGCTTAACTGAAACATCACTTGCAGTAAGAACTGAAGGTCATCTGAACATGTGGCTAGATAATCTGTTTTCTTGCTACAGTAATTCTGTTAAAATGCTATCTTGGCTTATAAAACATATTTCTATTTTGACTACCAAATTAGGACATCTAGGCCACGTCTACATTAGAGGAGCTTTGCTGGTATGCATCAGAGCACTTCTAGCATGGATGCAGCTTATATTGGCAAAGCTGCGCTTTACCAGTATAGTTTATTCCAACCCAGCTCTCTGCCTCCCTCCTCCAAACAAGTTCTACCAGTAAAAGCACAGTTTTGGCAGTGTAAGTGTGTCTACACTAGGGGATTCTGCTGGCACAGTTAGGTAAGTCTGGGATCATGTCTCTGACCAAAATATTTATGCCAGCAGAAGTATGTAGTGTAGACATGGCCTTAGTTACAGCAGAATAACAATTTTCAATAAATAATATCTATTTATGAAAATTCAGCATCTGTGTTTGTGTGCTAATTAAAATTAGATACAGTGCCATCACTTGAATCTGACCATTCAAATCCTTGATTTAAAGTACCTTCCTAGTGCAGGTACAAATCTAGAGATCTGCTTAGCACCTACAATTTCCACTGTCATCAACTGGAGTTGCAAGTGCTCAGGATCCCTCAAGGACCCAAGATCCCACTAGGAACTCAGGAGTTGCAAGTGCTCAGGATCCCTTTGGACCCAAGATCCCACTAGGAACACTGAAAGCCTTTCTCCCATTGAAGCCAATGGGAGTTTTATCAATGAGTCCAACTTAAGCAGGATCAGTCCCACTGTTAACAGAATGCAACAATGGAAACAGACTGGTGGTGTCACAACAACATGTAATTCACTGAAGAATGGTGCAGTGATCATAATTACAGACAAAGAGAGTAGATAAATAGAAGTAAACACACCTATTTGGAATGATGATAGTTATATCAGGAATCAAGAAGTAGCAAATAATATAGCAGAAAGTTCGCCAGTGTAATAGCATAAAAACACCAAAATCCAGAAGCTTAAAAAACAAACTGAAGTAACACCATGTAGAGTGTTATTTAAAACTTTGCTGCAGGTCATACCTCCAAAATTTGGACCATTGCCCTCAAAAGACTGGCTCACTAGAAAACCTCAAGAGTTCCATAGTGGAATAAAGATCACATGTTGTATGCAGTGTTGTTGTAACCGGGTTAGTCTCAGGCCTCGTCTGAGGCCAGAGGAGGGGGATCGATGTAAGTTACGCAACTTAGATTGATTTAGATGTACTTAGATTGACTTACCATGGTGTCTTCACTGCAGTGTGTCGACTGCTACTGCTCCCCAATCAACTGTGCCTGTGCCTCTCACGACGGTGGAGTACAGGAGTTGACAGGAGAGCGCTAGGGGGTCAATTTATCACAGCCGATCCAGCGGGTAGTATAGACATACCCACAATATATGGTGTGGGAGGTAACATCTTTTGTTGGACCAACTTCTGTTGGTGAGAGAGACAAGCTTTTGAGCTACACCGAGCTCTTCTTCAGAGCTGCGTAGCTCGAAAGCTTGTCTCTCTCACCAACAGAAATTGGTCCAATAAAGGATATTACCTCACACACCATGTCTCTCAAAAGATCAGATGGTGATAACTGGGATTATCTGGAGATTGAATACGATTGCTTTCTACAATGCTCTTGTTAAAATACCTAATATTTCCATTCTAAAAAGCTGAATTCTCTAGGTCAATTAGTTACATTTAATAAAAAAATATATACGGTGTCTACTGAAAAAATATGCTATGTAGCTTTTAAGACTTCCCTGTAATTTGAGATAACACAGAACTGTGGCCTAGAAAAATGAACAAACCCTATTTTAACACCTCCCAGACTACCTATGCCCATATATTATTCTTCTATTTGTATTCTCTTTGCTTTTCCAACCTAAACCACAAAATGTTTTGACTTATACTTGCATTTTCATTTTGACATGTTTATTTTATGGTATTTGTTTCTTAAATCTCTTCTGGAACTCTACAGAGCTGATGTGAACATCAAAGTCTGCTCAAAGTAACAAAAGTGCAGTCCAGTGGAATTAAGTCAGTTGTGTTTTGATGCTAAAATAATCTTATAAATGTACAGTTTCACTGAAAAACAGTGGAGAGAAAATCTCAGAAGGATCAGACAAAAAATTGTTTGGCTCAAAGAAGCACCACAAATGTGGATGCTTTCTGAATACAGCGACAACACTAAAAAGACATGACATTTTGCTCTGGACCTGTCATTAAGAACAGGCTCTCTCAACAGCTTTCCAGTGCTCCCAGCAGAACTGAAAAGTACAGAGGAGTCAGCTGACAGATGGGTTGAACAGCAGTGCTTTTTCTTGGGGGTAAATATTCCAAAGGGTTGGAGGAAGGGGAGGGGTTGCAATAATTTTCAGCCAATGGGAACTTATTGGCCAAAGTACTTGGAGGCAAAATGAAGGGAATGGAAATTGAGGTATTTTAAACAATGGTGTGTGCATGGGGGTCATTGTAAACTGTACTGATGCTGTCAGTCTCACTGGGTACCTGCAGCACTGCCCTACTTTGAAAAAGAAGATGAAAGTAAAATAATGGACCCTTCCTCCCCATCCCATGCACCATTCCTAGGAGTTAATTCAAGAGCACAGTGCAACCAAGAAAAGTTACCAGCCTAGGCACAAAATCTGCTCACACATCTATGATGATGATAATGATCATGATGATGATGAATGATAATGAAAAAAACAACTATACTTTAATTGCCATGAAAAAAAAATTTTTTGTGGCTCAAGTAAAATGTAGCAGGGCTAGCATAATGCTTTTATCTTCCAGATGATGAAGCCTTGCAGGACAGCTGCTACTGTGCCCCAGAGAGTGCCTGTAAGGGACTCCAGAGCAGCACTGAGACTTCAGGGAAAGGTCATTGTCTTCATCAAACATCATGGCAACGACAGTGAAAGACTAAAGGGTATTTCAGAAATGCTCCTATTTATTTAGCTATTTACCGAGCGTGTACACAAGGTATGATACACTGATCCAAAATACAAGCAGAGCATATTCATATTAGATAATAATCATAAAAACCAACCTCCTAAAACATCAAAGCTTTCCAAACTCTATACAGAGACTTTCCCCCTCATAGCTGATGAATGCATGTGAATCAGAGGAAGATTACAGAGTGCCATCCAAGCACCGGGAAGTTAGGGGAGAATGAGGTAACTGAGGCAATGTCTACACTTTTGGCAGCATGTAAAAGTACAGACACTGCATATCCAGCTAGTGTGGGTATAAACAGCAGTGTAGACAGTGAGAAATAGGTTAGGCAAGTAGAGCAGAGTGCCTTACCCACATGAACTCTATGGTATATACCCTACACAACTCTACGCCTCTTACGTCTACACTATCTTTTGCAGTATAATGTCCTGCCTCCCCCACCACAGCCTTTCCTCCCCCAGTCAAAGGCTCCACAGGGAGCTGCTGTAGTCTTTCACCCCTGCTGGATTCCAGCCTTTCACTGCAATGAGTAGCTACACATATATAGTGCCTGTATTCTACTTGTTGCAGTAAGTCAAGTATAGACATAGCTTGGAGTACCAGGCACGGGGGTGCTTTGGCAGGGGCAGGGAAGGGGGAGACGGAGGAGCTTAAAACCATACTTATCCAGTTCCTCCATGTAATTCAGTCCCCAATCATTAAGAGTTAAGTTAAAAGCAGCACTCCAGAGCCTTAACGTGATGACCACCAAACAACAGGAAAGTGACACCATTTATATCACCGGTAAGACAAACTCCGTACCTACACATGCAAACTAGTTGTTTCCCTTCTACTTTGATACTAATAAGAAAAGCTCTTTTTCTAATGTGAAACATTTATTATTAGAATTACTATAGTGCCTACGAGCCGCAGTCACGGACCAGGACCCTACTCTAGGTGCTGTACAAACACAGAATCAAAAACAAAAAAATAGTCTTTGCCCTAAAGAATTTATAATCCTAAATATAAGATAAGGAGAACAGATAGATACAGACAAAGAGATGGGAGAGAATAAGGAAACATTATATCCTCTGGCCCTGCACACCCATACCACTGTGTCATAATATTCTGTTGGAGCTTCCAGCAGAGGGCTCTGAACTACCGATTTTATATATTGATTTCTAAATGGTGTTTCATATGCTGTTTATACATAACCAAAAGAGCTTTTCCTTGCATGAACTTCAGAATGTGGCGGTGATCACAATGGGTCCATATATCCTTTAAGGACATTGGCAATTATTGTCACCATCCTTTCTATGAGGCAGTTCAAATTACTTAAAACTTTGATAATGATTACTTGACTGCATTTAAATGAAGGTCATTTACCCCTCTATTCTCTGCTTGTATAGCGCCTTTCATGCAATGTGCCTCAAGGCTCTTTTCAAAGAACACTAATCAGTACACAAAATTATATTGAAGCAAATAACCTTGTCACAAATTCCATTACACGGTAAAAGCTAAATAAAAAATAACAGCTTTCCTGACTACATTTGAAAATATATCTCCACTTAGTGTCAAGCTTTTCAAGTTGAAGAGAATGCCACAGGGGAGCACGGGTCCCACTGAACAGCTAAGGAAATAAAAAGCTAAGAGATCGCTAAGATACACTTAGCCAAGACTATGTTATACCTTATGAACAGAAATGGCAGTTGTAAAAATCAACACATATTAAAACTGCCAGTTAATACCAAAGCCAAATATTTTCCAAAAAGAACCGTGCAGTAACAGCTGGAGTTTATGTCCTGTCGGGCACACCTGCCAGCTGGGAATGGCAATAATGTAGTCTTGCAATAGCTGACTATTTTAAGGTTTGACTGAGGCAAGATTGACATCAACCTGACAATGTTACTTAAAGGAAAACTGTAACCATTTTGCTCAGCCTGCCAGTTCAAAAGGGAAAACACATTTCTTGCCATAAAGAGGAGTAATTTCTTATCTATACACATGTACAATCTCCTGGACCAGCTCAGACAATTGAATGTACTTCCTTTACCAGCAAGTGTAGACAGGAGAAAGATGTCTGATAATGTACTCCCATCATACAGGGGGCTTGTTGTTTACTCACTGGCAGCCCTGATGTTGACTACAAACTAAACAAACTTCCGTGCCACCACAATATCAGGTGGGATGTCTGGGCTGCTATAGAAGGTCATGGATGTTAGAAATTACCTGTCTTTAACCAACTGGACTTTCATAGCAGTATCGAATACTAACAATATGAGTGACTAGGTCTACTTAAATAGCAGTCTACAGTCCCACCCCTAAAAAGGTCACATCAGAAAAGGCTGTTACCCTTAATTAAGGCTGATGAAAATTTATATGCAAGAGAATCCCTCTGGCTGGCCTGCACAGAGGACTAAAATCCAGCGCATGATCATTGGAATCCCTTTTTTTTTTATGGTTCATTTATTGATGCTACAATACTTTTTTAACATTACCCATATAGGAGAATACCATAGAATGAATTATCTCTGCGATCATGCCTGCAGACCTGCTCAGCAGCAACATGAAACCAACAATCCTTCCAGGCAGAGGGAGGGTGAAGCAAACAGAAGGGATAGCGGTCACCCGATACCCTGAATGGAGGAAGGGGACCGCATTCTCCTTTTTTTTACTGTGAAGAAAACAAGAAATAGAGAGGCTCATATAAAACCAGGTAAAGAACAGCAGAAACAAGGGAATGGTGGCAAAGAGAAAAATGCACAAACATGTGAGATGGTCTCTGCTCCTGTTCCCTTGTTTCTGCATTTCTGCCCCCCTTTATTTCAACCTAAGAATGTGGGGAAAGGGAGTGTGGGGAGTGGAGTGGGGAGACAAATGAAAGAACAGAAACAGAAATGTTACCGCTAATTTTACTTGCCATTGAATAAGTAAGGACATAAAACCACACCTTAGGATTTGGGACTGTCCCACTTTATAGTTAGGGAGGAGAGGAACAAGGGGAACAGAGGTTCTCCTTGCAACCAAAAAATAAAACTCAGACTGCATGGTACCACAGGCCCTACCTCTGCCCAAGGTGATGAAACAGACGTTGTTCATAGAGCCCTCCCTAGCTGCCAGCATTTACACAGTTTACCTCCCTATAATGTGATCTTTCAGTAAAAAACAAACACACAAAAACCTTCATTTTGGAGGATAAACAAACCCTTCTTAGGACCCCAACAGAAATGATCTAATGGCCGATTGCCACTTCTTGAATTAATTCTTTTTCAAGTATAGCCTATGAAATCCTATTTCCTAACCATTTATGGGCAAATTTTGAAGCCCTCACTCAGACAAAACTTTAGATATGTTTCTCCATGATTTTAAAGCCATTTTACATATTTCTCCATGATTTTAAAGCCATTTAAAACCATTTTAAAGCCATCTTGAGATGCAGACCCTTCAAATACATATTGTTTCTCCTTTGGTTATTTCTTAGCCAGGCCATGTTCATTTAGTTACTTTAATTTTTCCTCAGTAAAGTCAATTCCTCTAGCCCATGATCATTTTATGCACCATTTTCTGAACCTGTCTCAGTTTGACAATATCTTTCCTTCAACATCATTACCAAAACTGAATAGAGTAGTTCAGCTAATCACACCAAGTCATAAAAAGGAGATTTTTTTACTTCTCTGCTGTGTGACATCACTGGTCTGCATATGTAGTCTAAAAAGGACATTGAACTTTTGTGATAACACAGCACATTGCAAATTTACACCTACATTGCTGTCCACTAATACCGTATGTAAGGTGACACTAAGACTAAAAATGACTTCCAGAATATAGAGCAAGCACCATCACCACCTTGGCAGAAGGTGCTCGGGATTGCAGTAGCCATACTGAAGAGAAGGGCCTGCTAAAGACAGTGCGCCCCTAGCTTGAGGAGTATTTAGGATCCTGGGCATTATGGGAATACAAATAAAAAATAAAATAAAATTAGTAACTTGTGTACAACCAGTCCCAAAGTACAACAGAGGAACGCTAACTCCACTTCAAATCACTTGTGTGCAGAATTCCCCTGGAGTCACTGTCCACATGTTGGATCTTAGGGAATATTCTCGGTACTCAGCAACCTATTCAGCCGTCAGGGTGTAGCACCACTATGTATTTTTAGTGCTTGGTTTCAGAATAAATGCCAGACTTCCTTTCCTTTAGCAGAACTGGCAGTACTGCCAGGAGATTTAGAGGATTATTCAGCTTCACTTGGACATTAACCTTTTTACGGTCTATAAGCAGGTGGTGACAAGACAAATGAATCCCACTGGAATGACAAGACTAACTCAAAGAAAAATACAATAGGACCATAATCAGTACATTGGGCACATAGTCCAAAATGGTATAGTGGATAAAGCACAGGACTCCGTTCTATTCCTGGATCTACGACAGAAGGCTCACTTAAGCTGGTCTGTAGCTGAGATTTCCCCAGCTGTAAAATGGTGATGATATCTACCTAACAGGGCTGTTTTGAGACTTCTCTAATTACTGTTGATGAAACAGTTTGAGAGCCGCAGATGGAAACCTCTACAGACATACAAAAACTGTGGATCATTCATATCTAGACAGATCTAGATGTGTGCAACAAGGGAGTCTAAGTGAGAAAACTGAAACCTCTCAAGGAAGTGGACAGCCTGCAACCATGTCTGTACTTTTCCATCAGCCTCTGCAATTAGCCATGCCACAAGCCCATAAAGGCTGGACCATCTTACGGACCTAAACTAAGGAAAGGAAACAGATGGAAGGTCCCTGATGGAAGCTGACACTTTTACCAAACAAACAGTCTCAAAGAGATATTACTTCCCAAAGGTGCAAACAGTTATAGATGCTTTGTCTGTGTCAGTAGGTGAATACATTCTGTATTCCAAATGTCTGTGATCCACAATGGAATTCCACTCCAGGCCAACTTTACACCATAGATGGCATCACATGAAAACTCTGCCACCAGCCAACAGGGTCTGATTTCTTATTCATTCCACTCAATTCTCCCAAGCTCTGCAGCTTCAGATGAAAATTCACATACTTTCAAACATCTTCTCAAAGACCTCCCTGTTCATTGTGAGCATGAGCCTCTCAGCTGTGCAAATCAGCACAGCTTCACTATAGTAGTATGTCAATTTACACCAGGTAAGAAACTAGCCCTATGTGTCTCTGGGTACCGTCCCTGCTCCCAGCAATATGGAGACAGTCTTAGAAACAACTAGAGATGGCAGAGTCCCTTTGGGGATGGCACATGTTAACTCAGTAGCTAACGTTGAGAATAAATACACTAAGAGCTCAGAGTCAAGAAGTACAGCATGCCATACTAAAGAGGAACAGAATGAAAAGTAAAACTATTAATGGCAATACAATAAAAATCACTGGAAAAAACATGCAGTAAATCAGTTCAGTACAAAACCTTAGAGAACAAAGAGATGCTCGAGGCTATCAAGTACCTGATTCTAGAGAGTTCATTCTGCAGATATCAAGCACCAAAGGGGGCTGGAGTTAAGGGTGGGAGAAGCATAAATCATTACAGACATTTGTGGACTTTCTGTTAGGATATGTCTATCCTAAAACCAGAATAGAGTTGCTTGAATTGGTGTGCAGTAAAGTGGGAGGACAACTACACCACAATGACCCTTTCAAGAGAGTCTTTGCTTATAAAAAGGAAGTATAAAATACAGGATGCTCATTGACAAAAGTCTTTTACAGTCACATTTCCCACTCCTCCATAATGGGATAAATACAACTGAATTTCATATACTTTTTGTAATCTTGGAACTGATAGTCCTAGAACAATGCAAAAGTAAGCAAGTTGAACATAAAAATGGGATGTTTATAAGGGATCAACAGGTGCCTTCCATCATCTGTTTAAAAGTGTTTCAATGAGTACATACGGGGGTGTCACAAGGTGGCTGACCCCATAACCAAGAAGTATGTCCAGCTCCCCTGTGCTAGAGCAGGTGCTCCCAGCTGGGCCAATAAAGAGGGCAGGGGCTACACTCAGGCTATGAAGGGTCCAAGGGAGCTTAAGTAAGAACAGAGCTGGAAGGGAACAGGACTGACTGTGGGAAGGAACTAGCTGAGTGTGGCAGGAAGGAGGAGCAGCAGGACTGTCTGAGGCCCGTGGGGGGAAGGGGGGAGGTAGAGATTGAAGGGTGAGCTTAAGACCTGGTTTGTTTGTTAAGTTGGACAATAAAATAGCCTCTGACTGACTGCAGACACGGAAGTGAGTCATTAGGGCATCTCAATTGACTCCTGGTACAAGTGAGGCAGATCCTTGGCACCAAGGAAAAAGAAAGTTGAAGCCTGGGTTTGACTAATACCCCACCTAGTTTGGGTGTTCAGGAATCGATGAAGCCAAAGTATGAAGAAGCCTGCTTTGACAAAAGAAGGTTCACTCCAAGTTGGTGCCTTGAGGGATGGTAGCAATCTCAGGAGATTCCACTCCAGTTTCCGCAGGAGGCCAGATGACAGAAGCAGCATGAGGTGCAACTGGTGCTAACCATTCAATCATAGAATGGTTAGGGACTTATAGGGACTTTAGGAAGTCAAGTCCTGAGATGAGGCAGGACCAAGTAACCCAGACCATCCCTGACAGAGGTTTGTCCAACCTGTTTTGTTTTTTTTTTAATTCAATGATGGGGATTCCACAAACTCTTTTGGAAGCCTGTTCCAGTGCTTAGCTGCCCTAATAGTTAGAGTTTATCCTAATATCTAACCTAAATCTCCCTTGCTGCAAATTAAACCCATTATGTCTTTCCTATTTTTCAGTGGACATGAGAACAATTGATCACTGTCCTCTTTCTAACAGCCCTTAACATATCTGAAGACTTGTCAGGTCCCCCAGCTCTTCTTTACTTAAGACTACAGATGCCCAGGTTTTTAAACCTTTCCTCATTGGTCAGATTTTCTATAGCTTTTATCATTTTTGTTGGTCTCCTCTGGGCTCTCTCCAATTTGTCCACATCTTTCCTAAAGTGTGATGCCCAGAAGAGGACACAGTACTCTAGCTGAGGCCTCATCAGTGCTGATAGGATGGAATAATTACCTCCCCTGTCTTACATATAACACTCCTGTTAATGATGATATTAGCCTTTTTTGCAACTGCATCATACTGTTGATTCACGTTCAATCTGTGATCCACTCTAACCCCTAAAGCAGAGATTCTCAAACTTTTGTACTGGTGACCCCTTTCACATAGCAAGCCTCTGAGTGTGAGTCCCCTTATAAATTAAAACCCCTTTTTAATATATTTAACACCATTATAAATGCTGGAGGCAAAGCGGGGCTTGGGGTGCAGGCTAACAACTCGTGACCTTCCATGTAATAACTCTGCAACCTCGAGGGGTCCCGACCCCCAGTTTGAGAACCCCTGCCCTAGAGTCTTTTCAACAGTACTACAACCTAGCCAGTTATTCCTCGTGTTGTAGTTGTGCCTTTGATTTTTCCTTCCTGGAATATTTTGGACTTTTCTTTATTGAATTTCATCTTGTTGGATTTAGAGCAATTCTCCATTTTTTTAAGGTTATTTTGAATTCTAATCCTGTCCTCCAAAGTGCTTGCAGCCCTTCCCAGCTTGGTGTCATCTGCAAATTTTATAAGCATACTCTTCACTTTATTATCCAACTCATTAATGAAAATATTGAATAGTACCGGACCCAGAACTGACTCCTGCAGGATTAGATACGCCCTCATCATCTGTCAGCGAACCAGAGATAACTACTTTTTGACTACGGTCTTCCAAGCAGTTGAGTGCTTACAAGCACATTGTTAAATAATTTGTCCCAGTATCTTTCCAGATAATGAAGTAACTGGTCAACCCCTTGGCCCACTTCATTATCTTGCCAACCTGAACATATCTAACTTATCTAAACAATTTTAACCTGTTCTTTCCTTATTATGGCTTGTGTTCTTTCCGCCTTGCTGTGAATATAAATTACGTTGAGTATCTGGTCACCATTCATGCATATTTTGCTTCAGTCTTCACTAAAAAGGTTAAACACCTCAGCCTTCTTGATGTCATCCGTTATTAGTTCTCCTTTAATGCTAAGTAGAGGACCTACACCTACCTTCTCTTGCTCCTAGTGTATTTAAAGATCCTCTTCTTATTGCTTTGTATGTCCATTGCTAGGTGTAACTCATTTTGTACTTTACTTTTCTGATTTTGTCCCTACATCCTTCTTTCATACTCCTCTTTAGCATTTAGTCCATGTTTCCACTCTTTTAGGATTCCTTTTTGATTTTCAGGTCATTAAAGAGCTACTGATGGATCCATATTGGCCTCCTGCTTTTCTTCCCATCTTTTCTTCCCATCATAATAATTTACAGTTGTGCCTTCAATATTGTTGCCTTGAGAAATTGCAAGCTTTCCTGAACTCCTTTTTCCCTTAGATTTTCTTCTCCAGGGAACAGAACTACCAGTTCTCCAACTTTGCAAAAGTCTGCTTTTTTGAAGTCTGTTGTCCTTATTGTGCTGTTCTCATTCCTCCCTTTCCTTAGAATCATGAAATCAGTCTTTTTCTCAAATTGACTTCTGCCTTCAGATTTGCTACCGATTCCTCCCCATTGGTCAGAATCAAGTCTAAAATAGCCATCTCCCTGGTTACTTCCTCCACTTGCTGAAGTGTAAAGTTGTTCCCAATACAGTTTAAAAAAAACTTACTGGAAATGATGTGTTTTGCCACACTTTCCAACATATATCTGGGTAGTTAAAGTCCTCCATTACTACCAAGTCTTGTGTTCTGGATATTGCTTGAGGAGCAGCAGCAGTAACTCCTGGAGTTTCTGAAGATGAACAGTGTCAAGGGCACAGGTTTAAAGCAGAAATAAGGGGTTCGAAGCCTGTGAAGCGTGAGGCCCAATGGAGGGAATATTTGGCCTGGTGGTGAGTGGGGTATATAAAAAGTGTTTGCCCCATGTAAACTGTGCTTTTTAGATTGTCTCGGCTCCATGGAGCACAGAAGAAATGGGAGGAGATGCTCAGCAGAACTCCACTTGTTATAGGACTCAAGAAGGGACAAGGACGGGGGGCTCTTATGGGTTTCATCCTTTTATTGAAGTAGGGGGGTTAGGCCACTTTAGAACACAGACTCTGGGAAACTTGGATGCTGAAGATCTGAGTGCCTCAGCTATTGGTGTGACCACTGAGAGGTTTGGATCAGAAGGGGTAGATGCCCTGAGTGTTTCATGTGTGGGGAAATGGCATACAACTGATGGGTCTGGATCCCTGAAGAATGAACTTGGGGGGAAATGGTGTCTCTGGAAGGGGGAGAGCCCTGCAGAGTGAGGAGGGGCCAAGGCAAAAAAGGGTAGCAGAAGCTCATGGCAGAGACAAAATAATATATAGTGGGGACCCAGACAGAGCCTTGGGCTGATCAGTATGCAGCAGGGTCCCCCCACAAGGTTTCAAAGGGGCCATGTTTGTGAGACGGGCACAAGGATGGAGGGTCCTCCCAGGTCACACCTCACACCCTGTCTGCAACACACTCCTCACTAACTGCAACCAAACCTTCCCTCTGGAGACCTATATCCCTCCTGCGCGAGAGGGAAAGAGCAGCAGCAGATTCATCACCACCAGGACATCATGCTGCCCTTGTGGACTTGTTACTGCTCACAAGGTTCATCACATGGATTAATACCACTGATCTTTGGTGGTTACTGGAGTTGTGATTGACTTGCTCTTCTCCTGGTCCTTTTCCCACTGTAACTCCCATGTTAACTGGAACTAACTAGTTCTAGATCAGCAGTGAATTAAAACCCACAGGTAAACAGCTGGGCTGATTTGCATCTGGATGTTCTAAGAATTACTGAGATGCAATGAACTGAAGCTCCAAGTAGTAGCCTGGGAGGAATGTGGTGGCTATAGACCCTTGGAAAGCTCTTTGAGGCCCACCAAGTGCTGAAGCTCCTAGCTTGCCTGAGCCAGGGTGTACGAGGCACTACCAGGAACTGTTTCAACAAATGTTGGTGCCCACAGCACTCCAGAGATCCCCAGGGCAGTGGTAAGTGATGATTACACCTGTGTCCCCGTGAAAGCTAGTCCTACTATCAGGGCAAAATATAGCCTGGTAATAAGACTGTGGCAGGAGAAGCACTTTGCCAAAGACAAGCCAGAGCTGAGTTCCCCAGTTTTCAACCAGGATAAAACATCACTCTTTTTAACAATGTTCATTGCTAAAGATGCTAAAGTGTGAGATACTCATTGCTAAAATAATCTGAGAAGTGGAAAAAAGGAAGATGGCAGTCAGAATGGTGTGATGTAAAGATGCCATATCTACTAGCACCAGAGATGTTTTGGTGGCGTAAGTAGAAACTTCTGCAAGCATTGTCCTGGGACCAGTGATCAAAAACGAAAGAAGTTGATCCTCGCCAAGGACAAAAGGCACTAAGGCTCCAAGACATAAAATATGAGACAAGACAAAAGACCAAGAAAGGAAAGTAAATCATTACAAAAGTATACTTACAAACTCGATCAGAGAAACAGGAAAATAAATTAAGTTATTTAACAAAAAGGTCCCAATGACTGAATGACTCCAGAAAAGCCACCAGTGCTGAATCACCTACAAATCCAATTTCATCAATCCAGATTCATGGCACAGGAAAAAGCTGCAGAATTTCTGGCATCTTCTCAGTTGATAGTTTTTCTGCAAATCCCTCTGCAAAAGGCTGTTTTCAGAATTGCACTGTCTCCACTGGCCAGCTGTACACAGGCAGAGAATTTCTAAAAAGAAGCATGCTCAATCTTCACTTTCCGTTTCTTTTCATCATCGCCCTCCTGTTTGCCCTCAGTTTTATATGTACATTGTTAAAAACAGTTTCACACATCCATCCTTCTGCACACTTTCTTTAGCTACCACTGATCTGGCTCTTTTCCAGTAAAGTAAACTGGGATTTCTAAAACCAATCAACTGGTTCTGTTTTCAGAAGTGCTGATTCAATGTTGTAGAAGAGGTGAATCAATGATGACTAACAACACAAACACAAAACAGAAGAACCATTTACAGTTCTTCCTTCCAGCAAGATGACAAAAAATCCTCCTTTTTTTCCTTCTCTCCAAAACTTCCTATGGACTGTGTTCTGCGAGGAGGTGGAAAAGATCTGACCAGTTGAACCAAAATGAGTCTTTTGGAGAGTGATCAATTCTTATTGTGTGGATTTTTTGGTGTGCTTTCATTCCCTGCCACTATCACCCTATGCAAACAGCAGCAGGCATCCTCATAACATCCTTTATTAAATAGTAAAGTTTGTTTCCTTACCTCTAATTTTGAACTGGACAAGCGTTCTCAGTCCATTTGTGAGACAAGGCCTACCTTTTGCCTTCATTCCATGCTGTGGAGGTAGACACCAGACCCTCCTGAATTCTCCCCCTAGCCCCAAAGCTGATTTCTGGAGTCGCCTGATGACTCTTGACACATTTACAGCTCAGGCATACTGCTATAGCTGAGGACACATAAAAGACTAAGGACAACATTAGAAAAATATTACCAAAAAGCAGGAAAATACAAGTATCTCTATCACCTTCTCCCCACCCACCACATAGTAAAATAACTAACTAAAATTATTTGCTAGATCAATGTCTCTTATTCAGCCTCCACATGTTATTCTCTTGCCTTTTTAAGCCAATAGGGCTTAGAGAATTCTTAGATAAGCACAAGTGGATTCTGATGGCTTAGCAGGTACCTGCCTGCTAATGATAAAATTACAGGTAAAGACACCAATTCTATCTTTCTTCCACATGGGTACTTCCTGCCCTGTCAGCCAGGTATGGGAAATTGCAAAAGCATTAACAAAACATATCCAATAAAGGGAAGGGGAAAATTAGACACAAGAAGGACAGAACACATAGTCAAGCCCTTTAGTACAAGCATCTGTATTACAGGAAACTAAAGAAAGACTAGAAGATCTTTGATCCAAAAGCCATGTTAGTGAATGCCAAACTTTTTCTTGTAGTACCTGGTACAAGAACGCACTGAAGATCAGACAGTTGATACATGGCAAATCACATTGCAAGATACCCTAAGCTCATCTGCTCATGAGGAAGGGACACACCTGGTGGAGTAAATCCTAACTATATTGGAGGGGTCTCTATTGAACAACTTGTAGGCCTGAACAATGGCTCACATTATCCATCAAAAAATAGTAGATTTATAAACTTTGTACCCTTTCTCGAGTCCCCCATGTAAAACAGCATCAAGCTTCTTCTCAGTTGTTATATACATAAGATTTTATTCTTGCTCTGGCCACTTTCAGAAGCATGAAGTGGAGTTACCAGGGTGTGGAGGGCTGTGGTTCAAATTAAAAAAATAAATAAAATCGTTAAGACATCCTGGAGCTGGCATAAGAACTAAGCATCATCAGGAAATAATTTCAGATACATTGTTTTAATAGACAGTAACTACCAGTGTGCTCACTCTTCCTGCCAGTTATTGCCAAAAGGACTGCCATCTTGGGGGGTGAGAAAATAAAGGGAAGCTTTTCTGGTTAAAAATGAGGGTCTTGCTGAAGACTTACTGCAGCGGTCCCCAAACTTTTCAGGGTCATGCTCCTCACCCCGAGCCATGCCGTGAGTCGGGCTGTGGCTCCAGGGGCTGCAACGGGGGTAAGGGGGCCACAGCTGGGGGCAGATCTGGGGCTGGGGCGGGGCAGGGCTGGGAGCAGAGCCCCAGACAGGGAGCGGGTGTAGAGCCAGATGATGCTCTCTCCCCACCTCCCGTGAGAGCTGGCCTGGGCCCTACCACACCCTTCAAATGTTTTTCAGCACCCCCTGAGGGGCTTGCCCTACAGTTTGTGGGCTTCTGACTTACAGAAACATGTGAGGCTCCATTGCTTAACTAGCCTCCTGACTGGAGCTCTTGCAACAAGCTTAATAAGCATTTTTGATAACTGATAGCCAAACCATCGTTCTCCATGACCTAGATAGTTCTCCTGGATCGAAGAGCAATTGCATCATATGACTGAGCCCTTAACACAAAATCTGGGTTTCCTTACTATCAGGATTGCATCCACTTTGTGAAAATACACAAGACCAAAGGGCATTGCCTGAAATTGTTATTGATCATGTCTGATTGCAAAGCACTGATAGCTTTGGTGAGATAAGTGAATCATAATGTGGAGACAGACCTCTTTGATGCTGGAAGAGCAAAACTAATCCTATAGAGCTATATCTTGAATTGGAAAGGCCAGAGGCTCCATGTGGAAATGGGCCTTATACACTGCTAAATTCATACCAGGCAAAAACCAACTTATGTCGTCCATGAAGAATGTTGAATACAAAGCATAAGAACCTTTCATCCACAGGAACTGCAACCAGTGGCCTCTAGCGTGAGAGGACTAGCCCATTGTTTTAATCAAGGAAAATCCCAAAGGGACATAATGCCTCCTTGCACATCATGCACCACCTAGATTGATCCCTAGGCCTTAAGATGGTCTGGCTGGATGTTGGGCCTATGTCCATCACTGGTGATCTGTGCCATGAAAGCTTTTGGTGACAACATGATTGCTGAACATGTGGTGAAATTCCTTGGTGAACGTGCTTCAGAACTCAATGGTCTTTCTAATAATATGTCTGTATCAGAATGCTGCTGAAACCGAAACAGTGCTGATGGAAGCAGTTGCTGGGTTTGAGTACCAATATCCTAATTGCAGATTTTGTCCTGCCGCTTAATAGGGAGTTGCTGATGAAGACAATGAGAATCAAAAACGTCAATCAACCACTCTTCACCCTTCCTCAGAACCCACATTTCAATGCCATGCAGTAATGTTGGTATAACTGTGGTTCCATAGAGCTGCAGCTTTGTGGCAAGCTAGATGTCACAACATCTCCAGAGAGGCCCATAACATGGTGGCAGCTGTTGCTAGAGGAGGATCCACATCTTTCAAACCTCCTCCAATACTATGACACTTCCTAAGTTACTTGACAGTTGCCATTTGCTCAGTATCCAACCTGGACAGGTTAATATTGAGCTAGTTACCATCTAGAGATGGAGACTGCTTGATGGTAAACTAAAGTTGTAATTGAAATCTAGAGTTGGACGCTGCCATCTGTGGCATTGAGCTGAACACCATTTTACTTTAAGACTTCAAATGTGCCAATGACATTGCCATGTTGGCTCAGTTTAGTGAATTACTGCAGCTAATGACAGCTTTGGTCAAGCAAGAAGCAGTGTGCATGGGTCTAGTTATTAATCTGGCCATTACCATCAAGCAGTCTCCAACTCTAGAATAGCAACCGTGGAAGAGGAAAAAAAATCCTGCCTTATTCTAGCCTAGGGAAGACTGGTTTGCCCTTCTACCTTCATTCCATCTGGAGAGGGTACTGGGCTGGGAGGAAGGTTCTGTTACATTAAAGGTGCAGTGAATAAGACCCACACATCAACTTTATCCAATAGGATAAAGCTGAGATAAGAGAGAGTCGGACATCTGAGGTCAGAGAGTTTGTGGGGGATGGTCAGTCCTAAGAAAAAGAGGATTTTTAGGACTCTCTTTGATAGTTATCTTGATGCTGATGAAGAAGGTTGACGGAACATTGAGCTTTCAGAAATTAAACAAAGGATCTGTGGTCACTAATGCCCCTAAAACCTAGTCTTCCTGAAGAGAGAGGGAGTGAGGTTTGGATCTTCTATAAGAATTCAGGACCACAGGTGTTTTGCCTGAGAATTTGGGTGCAGGTGCTTGTGAGAGTCAAAGAAGCTGTTTAAATAACAAATCTGTCCCTAGAACAACAAACCCTAGCTGACCTCTGTGAAGACAGATATGGAGAGGCAGCGGGGGACAAGGCTCAGAGCAGGAAAGATACTGGACTTTGGTATTATTGCCCTCCTTAAAACATTTGCAGCAGTCTTACATCTCGTTCATTTCCTTCCTCTCTAATTGACCTGTTCCTTGGAGTCTGCTGTCATGTTTAGCCAAGTCCTGAAGAAGTAGCAGGAGAAAACTGGTTGTGAATTCCCATAAGACACATTCTGCTTAGGCAAATCAGCACCAGAACTCCTTTGATGGCTGTTCCCAGTGCTGCTGTCAAATGGTGAAGTGGCTGCAGGCACATGGAGCTGAAGCCCCGCTTTGATCTGAAGCATGGGCTCTGCTTCAGCTGGTAGTTCTGAGAAAGTACTAAAGATAGGTGAATTGCCTGGTACCCATGAAATACCACCAAATGGCCCTATTCTTATCACAACTGCTGCAAGAGTTGAAAGGACAGGGTGAGAAAAAGCCAAACACACCTAGAAATCTGGACTAGCTCTGAGGAACCTGCCTTGCATGGAGCCAGAGGATCTGGCTTTAAACATGTCTACTGTACTTCAAGTGAACCACTAGGTGGAGACACCAATCTTAAGAGGATGGGGGAGAGGCATTACATAAGAGATTTTGTGTCTACTGTCCTGAGAGGAAAGATGGCCTTACGGTGGAAGGTCAGGACAGGGATTCAGGTGTTCAATTCACAGTATTGCTGCAGACTTCCTGTGTAAATCTGAGCAACTCATTCAATCTCTTTGTGCCTCAGTTCCCTATCTGTAGCATGGGGATAATATTACTTTCTTTTTTCCCACCCTTTTTAGTCTGTTTAGATTGTAAACTCTTTTGAGCAGGGACAGTCTCTCACGAAGTGTCTATACAGTGCCTCACTGAATGGGACCTCAATCTCAGATGGTACCTGTACGTGCTACTGCAATAAAAAACAAACAAACAAACCACAAACAAACAACAGCAACAAGTACACGAGGAAGAAAAGAATATTAATACATTTACCTCTAAAATGTACAAAGGCACCAATTAAAAACCAAAGCCCAGCTCAAAATATATAATAATCCTAGACAATAAATTGTAAATCAACATACAAAGTCAACAGCTGCCATATTATTTCAAAGAAATAGACACTCTCTCCCTATTCAATATCCATAGTATGTTATAGTTTGATCAAATATGGTGTACAAAGGCACTTTAAGTACTGCATCAGCTTGTGCCTCATAGCATACTGAAACTCATATTGTAAGGGTTTCCCCAAAGGTCCCAGAAATATGAACTTTAGATTCAGTATGACAATCAGAAAATAAATCGATCATTTGCCAGTGCCCTGCTGGTGAGTTGCCATTCCCACTCCAGGGACACATTTCAATTCTATACTCATTTGCACTTTCTGGACAGTGTTGGTTAATTTTTAGGACAGGAGATCATATTTTACCAGCACCATAAAGTTACAAAAATAGCTATTGTAACTACATACACAAACTGGGTGTGTAGCAATTCTACCTGCAATATCAAAGTATAGACAGAAAAAATACAAGAAACACTGTACAAGAAACAATGTCATAATAGAAGATAGTCTCTTGTTCTTCCCTACCTACCCCCACACACTCAGAGTAAGACAAAAGCACTGGAAAACACCTGTTCCTGACACTACTGTATTTTATAACTCAGGCGTAACAAATAGCTGAAGCAGAGAAAATTATGTAACTGTTTTATGGATTACTTTTCTTTAGTTTGTTATTAAAATAACCCCAGAATAGTAGAAATGGAGGGCTGGAAGGGACCTCGAGAAGTCATCAAGTCCAGCCCCCAACTCTGTGGCAGGACAAAGTAAACCTAGATCATCCCTGACAGATTTGTGTCCAACCTATTTTTAAAAACTTCCAGGAATGGGGATTCCACAACCTCCCTTGGAAGTCTATTCCAGAGCTTAACGACCCTTATAGTTAGAAAGTTTTTCCTAATATCTAACCTAAACCTCCCCTGCTGCACATTACTTTTTGTCCTACCTTCACTGGACATAGAGAACAATTGATCACAGTCCTCTTTATAGCATCTCTTAAAATATTTGAAGTCTGTTAGCAGGTCCCCCAGTCCTCTTTTCTCAAGACTAAACATGACCAGATTTTTTTAACCTTTCCTCATAGGTCAGGTTTTCTAAAGCTTTTATCATTTTTGTTGCTCTTCTCTGGATCCTCCCTGCAATTTGTCCACCTTGCCTGAAGTGTGGCACCCCGAACTGTACACAGTGCTCCAGCTGAGGCCTCACCAGTGCCAAGAAGAGTGGGACAATTCCCTCTTGTGTCTTAAATATGACACTGCTGTTAATACACTTCAGAATATTAGCCTTTCTTGCAGCTGCATAACATTGTTGACTCATATTTCATTTGTGATTCACTATAAACCCCAGACCCTTTTCAGCAGATCCTTTTACTATCACCTACTTACTTATTTCTCATTTTCTAGTTGTACATTTGATTTTTCCTTCCTAAGTGAAGTACTTTACACTTGTCTTTATTGAATTGCATCTTCTTGAATTCAGAGAAATTCTCCAATTTGTCAGGGTCATTTTGAATACTAGTTCTGTCCTCCGAAGTGTTTTCAACCCCTCCCAGCTAGGTGTGATCTGCAGTTTTTATAAACATAGCTCTCTACTCTATTATCCAAGCCATGAATGAAAATATTAAATAGTGTCAGACCCAGAACTGACCCCTGCGGGACCCTATTAGATATGCCCTCCCAGTTTGACAGAGAACCATTAATAACTATTCTTCGTGTACACTTCAAAAAGTTGTGTAGCCATTTTATAGTAATTTCATCTAGACCACATTTACCTAGTTTGCTTATGAGAATGTCATGTGGGACTGTGTCAAAACCTTACTAAAAATCAAGATATATCACATCTACTGCTTCCCTGCTATCTACTAGACCAATAATGCTGACAAAGAAGGAAATTAGGTTGGTTTAGGATTATTTGTTCTGTAATAAATCCATGCTGGCTATTCTTTATTACCCTATTATTTTTTAGATACACCTCTACCTCGATATGATGCTGTCCTCAGGAGCCAAAAAAATCTTACCACATTATAGGTGAAACCGCGTTATATCGAACTTGTTTTGATCCACTGAACTGCGAAGTCCCGCCTCCCCAAAGCACTGCTTTACCGCAATATATCTGAATTCATGTTATACCGGGTCTCATTATATCGGGACAGAGGTGTACTTCCAAATTGATTGTTGAAACATTTGTTCCAGTATCTTTCCAGGTATCAAAGTCAGGCTGGGCAGTATATAATTCCCCAGGTTCTCTTTGTTCCCTTTCTTAAAGAGAGGTACTATTTTTACCCTTCTCCAGTCTTCAGGGACCTCACCCATCCTCCAGGAGTTCTCAAAAGTAATTGCTGATGATTCTGAGATAGCTTTAGCTAGTACCTTCAGTAACCTACGATGAATTTTAACAGACTCTGCCAACTTGAATACATTAAATTTATATAAATATTCTTTAACCTAACCTTTCCCTATTTTGGCTTCCATTCCTTTCCCATTGTAAATATTGATTCTGTTGAGTATTTGGTCACTACTAAACTTTTCAGTGAAGACTGAAGTAAAATAGGCATTAAACACTTCTTCTTTCTTAGTGTCACCGGTTATTAGCTCGCCTT
Source organism: Gopherus flavomarginatus (assembly GCF_025201925.1). Taxonomy (NCBI): domain Eukaryota; kingdom Metazoa; phylum Chordata; order Testudines; family Testudinidae; genus Gopherus; species Gopherus flavomarginatus. The sequence continues at coordinate 47,680,978 of NC_066626.1, read as the reverse complement.
CCCTCCTAAGTAGTGGACCTACATTTTCCTTCATCTTTCTCTTGCCCCTAACGTATTTAAAGATTCTCTTCTTATTGCCTTTTATGTCCCTTGGTAGGTGTAACTCGTTTTGTGCCTTAGCCTTTCTGATTATGTTCCTACATGTTTGTGCTATTCTTTTGTACTCCTCCTTAGCCATTTGTCTACTTTTCCACTTTTTGGAGGATTTCTTTTTGTTTTGCAGGTTTTTAAAGAGCTCCAGATGGAGCCATATTGGCTTCTTACCGTTCTTCCTATTTTTCCTTTTCACCATGACTGTTTGCAGTTGTGCCTCCATATTGTCTTCCTGTGAAACTGCCAGCTCTCCTGAGCTCCTTTTTCCCTTTGATTTTCTTCCCATGGGATCTTACCTACTAGTTCTCTGAGTTTGGTAAAGTCTGATTTTTTGAAGCTAGTGACTGCTAGTTGAATAAAAGAACCAAACAAAAACAAATTCACATCAGAAAATAGTTTCCCACCTAGATACCAATGTTTCTTCAGACAATACGAGAAATTAACAAATGTAAGCATGTGCCTCAAAACAGAGAAACCTTTCAGCTTTAGCACAGGGCCTATGATCCAATAGGCTGCACTGTTATTTTCACTAAGACAAATGACTAAGCAAACAAAATTGAAAAAAGTAAATCTATTATGAAGAATTCCCACATTATTTTATGAAAAAATCCATAATATTATCCTCTTGGCATGCAAGCTACAAGGATAAAAAATTGCCCAACAAATCAGGATGTAGAAAGGGCTTTCATCAACAGAGAGACATACATCAGCCAACAAGTTCCAACAAGCTGAATAATCACTAACAGGGAAAAACCTGATCCAAGCATTACTACTTCAATTAGTATTCATTGAATAACATTGATTTTAATGAATTTATTTCACATCACTGTTGCTGTCTAATGTACTTTTGTAGGGTTTCCATTACAGTTTAGCAATGATTAGAGCATGAATCTGCTAAGTACTCCCTCTTTAAAAACAATAAGGTAATTTGAAGTAAGAAATAATTATTCTGAAAGTGTTAAAAGGGACAGTAAGACGTTTTAGTATTTAATAAAAAATAATTTCAATGCTTGATTCTGTATATTAGTTACAGAATGTGTGCGCAAATGTAAAGTGCATGCATAGTTTGGGTCCCTGGTTTTAAATTTTGTTTTTAAAAACTAAATAAAATTAAAATTAGTTTCTGCTATGACTCAAATTTGGGATAATTTGTTTCTCATCTGCAGGTGATGTCATCACCCCCAGTCACAGAAGAGTAAGGAATGTGACTCTTGGCTTTGCAAAAGGGACCTGTTTTCACTAAAAGATACATGGCTTAAATCATGTATATGACTAACACTCAGCAGGTCAGCCCAGTACTCAAGGGAAAAATCACAAAGGAACTCATGGGGTGGTGGGGGGAATCAAGGAGCTCAGTGACGTGCACTCCCCATTCCCACTTACCACCTGAGCTATATTCTGTAATTACTATTTAACTAATATAATGTTCTCCCATCAGCACAATAGATTATATGATTTATGCCAACAATAGTATTAACACACACTGAATTAAGTTAACACAGCGTGTTGAAATATTGGGGAAAACTACATTGGCCATAGCATTTATATACACACAAGCTTGCATTTGCACAATAAAATATTTAGCACCATCATGTGACCTTTAACAAAAGCAGATCCCATTTCTAATTTACGGCTATCACTCTGCTCTGAGCTCACCCAGCATATTCTGAAAATTACAGGACACGTCTCCATCTGGTGAAGCATGCAGACCTGTTAGATCAGCTATTGTAGTTCTCACATTTGTTGGACTCAGCTATGGCATACAGTCACAAAGCCATGATGGAGACAGATTGGAGTTCTACTGCTCCAATGGAGACTCCAAGTGACACTGTGCCTCCAGAAGCTCTGGGCACCGTGACGGTTGAGCCAGTCAGATAGAAGAGTATCAGATGGGTAGCCATGTTAGTCTTGATTTGTAAAAAGTGACAAAGTCCTGTGGCACCTTATAGACTAACAGACATATTGGAGTATAAGCTTTCATGGGTGAATACCCACTTCGTCAGGCGTCTGATGAAGTGGGTATTCACCCACAAAATCTCATGCTCCAATACGTCTGTTAGTCTATAAGGTGCCACAGGACTTTTTGTCAGATAGAAGATGCTCCCTTCTGCACTAAGATGTCCCACTATGCTTGGCCCTTGTAAAGGATGCACTGACACAGAGGATAGTCACAATGTTGATGAACTATAAAGTGATATACAGAACAAGGTAATTTTGATGGACAGCAAACCTGGTAGCAAAACCAGTTTGATTTGCTTGGGTGCACCACAATCATTTTATAATACTCTAAAAATACATATGTAGTCATTTACATTTAGCAATCACCTGGCATTCATCAGTTGCTGAAGTGATGGAACATAACACCACACTATCATTTTTTTTTGCAATATATCAGGTAAAATTTAAAAGCAAACATGCTGATTTTGGATCCACTTCTCATGTTCTTTTATCTAGTTGTGGCTACAAATCAGTGCTGTGTTAAGTCCAAGTGTCTGGTTTTTTTAAGCAAGGTGCTTTGCAGCTGATAAATCTCTAATTAGAAGTCAATTTTTATTAGCTTCCACAGGTTCAGATTTTGTTGCAAGGGAAAAAGATTCTTTAAATCTTTCCCCTGTTGCTCAACTGTCTTTGCCCAAGAGACATTTTCACATCATAATTCTTACATTATTCACCAACAATACTCCTTTGTTTTCTGGGTTCCAATTGTTTTTATATTAACATCTTCTGCATCATGTGAGCTTACATACGGTAAGTTTTATGTGTAAAGAAAGGCCATAAGTAAAACTATCCAGCTCCTTCTCCATCACCCTGTTTAGCATACATTTCTGGATACAAAGACCAGAGGTACAAGCACTTGTGCTGTCTTTAAGTATGCAAATACCTCAGCAAGAAGCAAAGTCTGCTGGTACATATTATCACAGTACAATACAACAGAACGTTCATGTTTCTAGTATCTTTCTTAAAAATATTGTAATTGGCTTATCAACAAAACTCAATCAGCCATAATATAAAGGTCAAATATATATATTTTTACTTATGCACACACACACACACACACACACACTTTGTACAATACTGAAACACATTATTTTCCCAGCTGGCATGACGTGGCAAGCAATTTTACACACCATGCTGCACACCAGCTTGTGGTAACCAGACAATGATCACTATCACTGAAATCAAAGAACTCTTTGCATGTCATCACTGCAAATGACCTCGGGTGCACATCAGTTTACACACAGGTATATATTTGCTAAGCTTTTTATCTGTAGACAAAAATAGACCAATTGCACTGTGGGAGTTTTATGAAGAAAAGCAAGGCAAATTATATTCCCATTTGCCAGTAGTTTGCTTGCTGTGGTTTGCTTGAAACAATGCAGACAACCAGTTCCTCCTCCTTATTTGTTCTGATAAGCAGGATGACAACTAATCAGCATTCAGAGTATTCCTACTCTTTCTCCTCCCTTCTCTGTTTATACAGTCTGTTATCTTCCAGTCAAGAAATCTGTAAAAGTCTTCTCTCGCACCCTAAGAAGACCTTGTTTTGAAACCTGGTTTTGGAGACAAGAAAATCTTGTAGGATGGGAGTCTGTGGGACTATGATAAGCCATCCAGTGTGTGACAGACACACAGACAGTGGGTTCTGTATAGCAGTGCCCTATGAGAAAACACCCTAGAGAGGGAAAATAAGACATTCAAGGCTGAACTAAAAAAAGGAGCCTACAAGTGAGGGAAGTGTAACCTCCAACCTCTTCATCCACTTAGCCTTAAGGTAGAACTTCTAACAGAAGATCTGCCCAAAGCATTCTGCAGTCAAGGGCTAAGTCTTCAGTGTCTTCAGACCCTTTCATAATAAAAAAAAAGTACAGAGAACAGTAGGTATCAAGATTCATACAAATGATCAAGACATTTCCACTGGATAATGGACAATTATTTGAAGAGTCAAAGTTTAATTTAATTTCAAGTAAAATTATTTTTTTTTTGACAAGAGTTGATGGAACTTATGCCACTAAATGCTTTTTAACTCATACACTTTTATTAAAGACATACATGCATGGCTTTCCTGACTCAAACACCGTATTCCTTTTGGGGAGTGTAACAGGGCACAAGCGGGCCCCTCTATCTTCTGCCACTTCTGCACTCACAAACCAGCCAAAAACCTCTGCTTTGGTGCAATCACCCATGCTCTTTATTTACAGTACAAGTTCCTACTACCTTGTAGCGACAGACAGCATCAGGCTTACAGCATCGGGGACTGCTAGGTTCTACAGCCAGCAGGGGAGCACAGCCTCTAACTCCCTAGCTTCTCCCACTGGCTTCCTTCCTGCCAGCCTTTATGTAGCCCCTGACTAACGAGGCTGGCAGCTGTTCCATTTGCCACTTAGGCCTGGGATCACTCAGCCAGCTCCAATTCCCTGTTCCTGATTGGAGCTGGTGTGACAGAGGGCTGGCTCAGGGTCTCCTAGCCAGCACCCTGACACATGGAGGAAAAATACTCCCTTAACACTACTGAGCAAAGATACTTACACTGAATTACATTTGCTCTTTTAACACTTGCGCAAGTAACAGCAGGTGCACCTTGGTCCCTCCTAGTCTCTGCCTGTGGCACATACTAATCTAGACTCCTGTGGGCTGCAATACTTTGGTCTCATTTCGGTTGTTGGGTTTAGTGTGTGGGTGCTGGGTGTTGTTGGTGGCTTATGACATACAGAAGGTCAGACTAGATGATCTAGTGGTCCCTTCTGGCCTTAAACTCTATGAGAAACAGGAGCTGAAGGTTCAGACAGTAATATAACATAAGGAGATTCATGGGAGTCATGTTTAGCAAAGGGGGGAAAAACAGATGGACAATCAACACCAGCATCACTGCTTTGAATGTAGAGTCATATCTACTTCATTTAAAACAGAAACTAGAGGGTAATTTTGCAAAGTATCTATATTAGCTTATGGCTCACTAACAGCCACAAGGCTAGAAACCTTCTGCTCTAGATAGGCTCCAACATTGCAATGAATCGGTTTGACAAGACCTTTGTGTCCTCTAGGGAAGGGCAAAGAAAAACAGCACCCAGCCCTATTCCTTCTGCTTCCAAAAGTAGTTGCAACCTACAGCTGACTCTATCTTCCTTGAGAAAGATTTAGAGGACTACAGTACCAAGGTTGTTAACTCTGCTGCATGTTAAGTGAGGGCTTTCAGTTTCTTCTCCACTATCATGATTAATTCTTCAGTGACAGCCAGAGATCCTCTAGACTCCTCTGTCATTTTATGCATCACATATGGATCATAAAGGTCCATCTGATTGAGTCAAATGAAAGATCTTGTAACCCTGATTATTTTATGCCATGCCAACCCTCTCATGTTGGTATATAATCTTCACAAGTATCGGTGTGTGGAGATAAGCAAAACAGTAAAATTAGCTGAATTGAATGACATTGCCCATATATTTCACACATTATTTAAAATCTCTCCACAAAATGATCTTTTCAGATGAGCCTGTTCAAATGAACATTTCTGGATGCTTCCTGCATTTCCTACTTTGCTGTCATTTTCTGGTGGGTGCGTTATTTGTGATTTCATTTTTTAAAAGATCAAAAAATATCTGATTTTAAGCAATAACCTCAAGGTAACGAAGCACTAAAGGGCTATGAAAGCTGATGGTTTTCCTCATACTTGCAGTTAATCCTATGTTTCTACATGTGCATACTAAAGGTGGATGTCAGTGGAAAGGAGCTGAAGTTGAAAAGTAACTTTCTGGGCTAAATTCTGTATCAACTTGTATTTGGTGTAACTTCAGGGATGTTGAAAGCACCACTAGGGTGTAACTTAGCATGTGTTTAGGTAGATGTTGCTGCTAGTTGGAATGACCTGGCTCTAAATTTCACTTAAAGCTACAGGAAATTTGTGGTATTATCTTGGTCAAATAAGTAGCACTTGAAGTGTCATTGAATTAATCACAAGTTTATTAAACTCCTGTTTGCTGGATTTCATAGCTCCTTCCTACCATGGATATATTTTTATGAAGCAAAAATACTGTACTTGTGCTATTTCATAAAAATTATACAAGCAGTCAGTATCAACTCTTTACTGGGCTGCTGAAGCAGATGTGTAGAGGGGAAGCATTCTTGAAAGGTAAAAAAAGAAAAGTAAAAATAGGGTTTCAAGGAGATATTGCAACATTAACTTATCCTCTCCTGAGGCCCCTGAGCTTGAGAAAATTTCCAATTGTGGTACTCTTTAGAAAAGTATGTGCAATTGTGCAGTTACTCTCTAGTACATCAGAATGAAGAGGAGACCAAATATTCACTTCATGATGTACAACAATTTAGAGGCATTCTAATACACCAGGACACTGGCTTTGTTGCAACCAGACCTAGTAGAGACATGTAGCTTTCTCTTCACTCTCCAGAACAGTTCCACATGCTTGGGACAAGTAGCCTCCATTTGCAGAGTTCAGAACACAGGTAGATTGAAATTACAGTTCTGCACCATGGGCTTCTTCACATAATTCAACTTCAAAGTCCAGCCACAAAATGTAAATGCCTGTGTTATCTCAGACAATAGAGTTTGTTCACAATAAGAGTCCTCCTTTCTGGGCCCAATCCCATGGGTATCAGTGGGAAGAGGAACTATTGCCATTGACAGGACAACACTGAATGTGTCTGATGGCTTTAAGATGCACTACATCAGCACAGATGCCGCTAAGATAAAATCTAGATTCCCCCCTTTTTTTAAAAAAAAGCAATAACCCAATTTTTACACATTTCTTATGCTGGACACAAGTTATTTATAACATTGTCTTGAAAATGGGACATCACAATCCAAGTAATTTATATATCCTTGAATAAGAGCATTAAAGAGATATGGTCATCCTGAACTTTTAAAAATTACATCATCATTTTAAAATAACTATCAGTTTAAGAATGGCATGTCCTGAATTTTACTTCTTTAAAGAACACCTGTAAAAAAACAGAAAGGGTTTTCTGCTTCTCTTGATACTAGAAAAGTCTTGAGAGCAACACCACCAAACATCCTCTTCACTCCGTGAACAAACATATCTGAGACCTACAACTTTGCCACTGTTACTGGTAAACAACTTTCTGTAGAGCATGGGAAAGAGCTTGTATGTTAGGTCCATCCAGTGCAGTGAATGAAAGAAAAGACATCATACTAGTGTATAAGAGAGGAAGTACGGCTAACCGTCTGCAAAACTGACGATACCTAAAGGGTGCAACCCTGGGCCCACTGAACTTAATGGCAGGTTTGCTTCATTGACTTCATTGGGATTAAGACTTGACTCAAAATATCATCAAATTTACAAGGTAAACAAACGTAGAAAAATGTTCCTTTTACAATCTCTAGAGCTTTCAGTTATAGTAATCTTATGTGTTGCTTACAACCATAGTAGATACAAACATTTTCAGAAGGAAATATTTTCAAGTTAATGGTGTCTCTTGAAGAACAGGGTATAAAAGGATTTTTCTTCATAAAGCACGTGAGAGAAGTTTTCTATTACTTAACGTGAAGTTTGCACGCACATTCATATTCACTTATATCCAACACATGGTAGAATGCACATAAATAAGTTTCCTCTTTATGCTTGAGTAGGTCACTGGGAGTTGTACAATGCATACCCTGACAATGACTTACACAGCAGGACACAAAAATAAATGTAAAGCAATAGAACAGAATCTAAAAGTATCAGGAAATGTAAATATTTTATCTGGTTTTACTAGCACCACTAGCTTTCAAGGGAAACTCAAGCTACAAAAGTACAAAGCAACATACACATACTAATTGGTTTTATCTTTTCCTGTACTCTACCCTACTGGGTTAACTATTTAAACAAACATTTAAACAAACCAAGCTACAGTAAGATGATCTCTTACTTTCTTTAAAAATTACATATGCTCTACCTGCATCATGAACACAGCCTCAAGAAGTCATGTAGGATTTTAAAAAGCGATAGATCTTCTTCTAGTTCAACTGCCCTGCACACTTCAGTCTCTAAAGAAAAAAATATTAGCACAGTCTTCCAGAAGACTGATATGCAGTATACTATTTTTTAAAACAACCCTTATCAGAAAGTCTGACACTGAAACCAACTAGATACTTAATATTTATATACCTGTTGTAAAAATGTCTTGTCACACCAAGTGTTCTGGCTATTTGGCTAGTAGTCTTTCTCTGATAATCTAGTGAACCAATCTCCTCCACCCAAGCACAAACACATTTATAACGGTATTATCATTCTTTTAGTATGTCAGAAAGCTAAATAAATATATACCAAGCCCTCCATAGTTCTTTTTGCAGTACAATAAGGAAGTGTACTATGTAAGTAGCAGTAGCTAGACAGTCTTTATTGGACACAAAGGACTATGGTTTTGCTTTATTGCTTATAATAAGTGGATTTTTAAAACTATCACTTTTTTTCTTTTTTTAATATAGCATTTCAATAAATATATTAACTTTCCCAAGTCATCCCACATTTTGATGGTTTGGACATTTTCTAGTTCACTTTAAATCAGTTTCCTACAAAATAATACCAACAGTTCAGTAAGTGTCCCAGAAGAAAGTTTCTTATGGATGTGGTCTGACTGAATAGCTATAGCACCTTATAAAAACCTTCAATTTTAAAACCAAAAGAAATCTAAGAATGGTCACATTAAATCCATAGGAAAAAACCTCTATTGATATTGATTCTTGGCAACAAGTCCTCTTTTCCCCACTAAAACTTTTATATTAATAAGAGTACATTTTAATTTACAAGCTTCATGCCTGAATGCTCTTAAGATACAATTCTAGTTATCCTTTGAGAAAAGATATAACGAAAAGAAAAAGGTTTAAGAAATATATATCAGCTTTATATGCCTTGGGTTTGATAATCAGGAGTGCAGAGCACCCAGAGGTCCTCTTGACCTCAATGGGAGAGTCTTCAACTAAGAAAAAAAGGTCTGCACTTACTCATGACATTGTTAACTAATGTGGTAAATCAACACCAAAACAAAATCCTAGTGAAGACAAGGGCAGTTTGTAGCTTTCGTGTCCATAATCTTTACCTCAACCTTCTAACACATGGAAAAGTTACAAACTGTCTTGTATTCACTAGGATTTTACTTTGTTATTTACCTGGTTAGCTAACTGTGGTAAGAAAAAGCACTTTTCCCCCTCTAGTAAAGACAAAGCAGTGGGAGCTCAGTAGTTCTTTGAGGGCTTGTCTAGACTAAGACGAAAGATGTGTTTTAAAAACACGTTAGCTCCAACATTTTAACCAACATGTGTTAACTGGTACAGACAAGCCATATTTAACCTCTCTGAAGTTCACATTAACTGGTAGAGGTGTTAAAATACAACTTTTGCCCTGTCCACACTAAAGTTTGTGAAAGGTTAAAAAGAGTCTTGGCTAACACACTTCAAGAATACCTTATTCTAGGCAAGCACTGAGTCAGGCCTGCATTGCCCTGGATTAGATACTTAGGATCTTTGTAACACAAGATGACAGGTATTTTTGAAAATGTGTGTCACAATCTCTTGTGCCTTGACTATCCATCTGCGGGATGACAGATGTTTTAAGGGTTAGTTAATTAATTAATGTGAAATGCTTTGAGAAAAGGAGCTACAGAAGTGGAATAATTTAGACAGATGGATAGATAGATAGATAGATAGATAGATAATGAACAGGAGTGTTTGAACCCTCCTTCCCTCACCCCCACTCTCCCAAAGTGATAGACAGGTAGCCTCAAAGAAAAAAAACAGAAAAATATAATGAAAAAGTTAAACTGATGTTGATGTTTATTTTTCTCTATGTTCTTGTTTTCTAATTTTTCTAACAGAAATCGAAATTAACATGGCTACAGAGAAATAAAAGCATTTACAGTTCCTCTCTCAGCACTTAGAGGATCAATATGAAAGAAAAACAAAATTCAAAAACTTAGAACTAAACTGTAATGAGCTCTGCCTGTGTTGAGCTTGTTAGAGATTCAAATCAGGGTCTTAGCACCAGGACCAATGAATGCTAGTTAGCAGAATCATTATAGGTTTACATAGAATCTACATTTTAGTTTTAAGTGGAAAAATGGAAAGTTTTTTTCCCCAAATTTCTATAAGTCAGGGAATAATTTCCCTTGTAAAAACATTAGTTTTGTTTTCTTAAAACTACTCTAGAGAGGCATCTATATCTATTTTCTTCCAAAGCTACATTTTCTAGCTCCAGCACAGTGGTGGGCAACCTGCAGCCCGTCAGGGTAATCCACTGGTGGGCTGCGAGAGTTTGTTTACATTGACAGTCTGCAAGCACGGCTGCCCGTGGGTCCCAGTGGCCTCGGTTGCTGTTCCCGGCCAATGAGAGCTGTGGGAGGTGGCAACATGTCCCTGCGTGCCATACCGCTTCCTGCAGCTCCCATTGGCCAGGAACGGTGAACCACAGCCACTAGGAGCTGCAGGCAGTCAATGTAAACAAACTGTCTTGCAGCCCATGGGCCACAGATTGCCCACCACTGCTCTAGCACATGAAAATAGAAATTAAAAACTACTGCAATTACTACACCTGTGTACATGGTCACTATTAGGATCTAGGCAGACTCTAATCCATTCCCACTCATTTGCCTCTCACCATAAGCACCAATCTTTCACCCACCATTAAACAGCTGTTGATAAGTATGGTTACGAAGAAAACAGTATCTACTTATTCCCCATCCTACCATCCCCTCCCCTCCGCAGATAAAATAGAATTTTTAAATAATTATACATTGTAGTAATAATAATACTTTGTTCCAAGATCTCCCCTCATCCTGTGTACTCCCAAGCAAGAGCAGATGAGTCTTTCAGACTGACACTGCTCAAACATAATCATCAAAGGGAAAAGTGTTATTGGCGGAGGATCTTCAACTTTAGTTCACTTCCTTCACCAGGCCTACAGAGATAAAAAGTGTTGACCTCTAGCCTTTTGCACAAGGCCAATTGCTTCTCCTGGTTTTTGCCTTGGGTTCGTTGTGGAATGGCTAGCTCAAAGTGCAATGGTAATTGGGTTGAAGGAAGGCACTTTAGCTTCTCTTTTTAAAAATCATTTGCACTGAGCTTTGTACGCATGCACTGAGATTTTTTGTTTTAACTAGGACACACACGTGCACATACACATAATCAACAAGCTGCTGCTGCACAGCCTCCTCAACTCCTCCCCCCTCCTTTCTATTTCCTGTCCTTTCAGACTCCCAACAGCCAGTACTCCCAGTTCTAATAATTACAAGCACATCTAAACACCACAAGTGTTTTTGTAGCTGTGTCAGTCCCAGGATATTAGAGAGATAACTTGGGTGAGATAATATCTTTTATTAGACCAACTTCTGTTGGTGAGAGAGACAAGCTTTCATGCTTACCTAAGACTATGTAATGGTTAGCTATAGTTTTATGATCACCAGTTGGGTGAAGATCCACCCATTTCAGAAAACAGCTTATGAAAAAAATTTGATCAACAAGGTCAGCAGCAGTATTCTCATTCACTATTTTATAGGCAACTTAGCATTCAGGATCCTTGCTGTGCCCTCCTGAATGCCTCATTTTGTGTGTAACTGAAGAGTAACATGGTGCCTATCAACACAGATGTGAAAATGGTAGTTCTAATCAGATATTACCATGCAGTAATTATAGTATGTAATAACCTTGCAAACTCTTGGACCTAGATCCTGGGATACCTTGTGCCCACTTTATGCCACATCCCCAGCAGATGCAGGCCTTAAGGTCAGTAGAGCCAGTCACAGGTGAATGACCCCAGGGCAGAGCCAGTATAACAGCTCCTATGTTATTTTTCCTTTCTGCTGGTGTTGTAGTGGACATGTCTGAGGCTTCCCCAGACCCCACTAATCCTCATTTGTCATATTGGCCCCATAATGGGCCTACTGGAAGTCAGTATAATGGCTGCTCTAACTTACACAAGGAGGGCAGATCACCACACAACCAACCCAAGATGAGGAGACTTTAAAAACCTGCTGCAGCCAAGGATATGGACCATGGCCTCTGTTGCTATCTCAGAAGACGAACATTCATGAAATCACTGTTTTAAATTAATTCACAAATACCCATGGGGAAATGCAGGTTTTATTACCTTAAGACTGTAAGCCTGGCAACTGAACAGCAATATACAAGATTCACCTTCTGAATAGTATGTACTGTAGACAGGACTGTTAGAATGAAGAAAGACTAAATGCAAAGCCAAGATTGCTGGTGAGATCCATCAGCTACTTATTAGCATGAGATTTAGAAAGCCACATGACAAAAGGGATAAAACAGCAGAAAATGATCCAGAATGCTATACTCCTAAGAAAGCAACATAAAAATATCAGTGCTGTTAATACCAGCTAAACATTTGTAAATACAGAACTGCGGACACACTGATCTAAAAAGCAAGCAAAAGTACTGACCTACTTCAGAGCTCTTCATGTTCTGACTACCTCGTATTAGCTTTAAAGCTACAACTCATCTTCATCCTCACTCATTCAAAACTATGATCCAACATTTTACTGAAGGCTTCCCCTATTCTTCATATTCCAAGAAACCTGCAAGGAGGCTATTAATATAATGCAGTTTGGAAAAGCAGTTGATTGAAACAGTGTCACAATATTTAAAGTATGGTGGAAACTTCAAGAATTCCTGTATAAATTATCTTTGATGTTTACAATAGACTTACAGTTCCATCCCACAGTTGGCAAACTTCTGTGTATATCTACTAAAGGAGCACGGGGGGGTGGGGGAGGAGTGTCTGTCTTTGCCTCAGGATAAATGAGAATGATTTCAAACTGTCTGTTCTTGACTGTCTAGTAAAATAGGATCCTGCTGAAGACCAAGTTCCTGGCAAGATGCAAGGAGAGGGAGACCTTTGAGTATAACTCTAAACTTCATTAGAAAGTTAATTAAAATACTGATCCATAAAAGAATGTCTGCAGTAGAAGGTTAGGACACAGCATCTCTGGGGCTGCAAATTCACTTGTGGAACACCTGAACTCCATAGGCAACATGGTGGTATGATAAGTCACGACATAGGGCCCTAAAGGTCAATGGGCCAGGGTCAAACTAAGTTGAAAACTAAGTTGGGAACAGAACAGTGCATCCCTCTGAACACGTGCATCATCTACACAGAAAAGATATAAACATGGATACTAACTACACATTTATAAGTCATTCCTACAGTAACTTCTTTAACTATTAGCTTTCAGAAATATCTTCAACACAAGTTATTTGCCATAGGCCAGATTTAGGAGCAGGTGACCCAGGCAACCACCTGGGATCCCAGGTTTTGGGGGGTGCAACAAAAGGGAAAATGGAACATTTGAAGTAAAATGTTTCAGGTATTCCGTAGGAGGATTCATTTATCAATAACCTCGTAGAATGTTCTGGATCTTTGTAGAATCTCATGGACCCTTCCAGACTTTCTGAGAACTACACTTTCCTCAAACCTCCTAGAACACTGTCAGCCATACATTCATGGGTATATAAAGGGCAGGACATTGCCAGTCAGTCAGTGAGAGATAAGAATGAAGTGAAGTGAAGTGACAGCCCAGCTGCGATATTGTGAACCTTGTTTTATTGTGTAATTGTGAAAGTATACTTGTATTTTAGGACTTGAAGAGTGTAAGTAGCAACTAATAATGGACATATTTAATGAGACACCAGAGATATCAATCAAACCCCTATCTATGCAGTTATTCTTAAAATTAAAATGTTTCTGGAACTTAGGAGGAAACAAATTATTTTTATTTGCTTATATATGATATGAATAAATACAGATTTACAGGTTCTAGTGTGCAAATTTATCATCTTATATGACAGGGATAAAGCATGCATGCAAATCATGCATCAAAGTCATGAAATGGGCTACAAATGCAATAAAAATACAGTATTCAAAAGTTTAACAAAGGGAGAGGAGGTGCCAAAGATGCTCCTCACCTGGTGCGCCATTTGGTGTATTTGCCAATAATTTCACAGGAGGAGCGTCCTGTCCAAAGCATCAGATTCAGAAACAAATATATTGCCCTACACATTTAAACCTTCCAACACTATGCTGCTGAAATGCAATGCAATATAAACAGTTATCAAAGATTTATAATAGCAGACGAAGATTATACATTGCCACTGTGAAGTCAATGAAACCAAAAATTAACATTTAAGTTAGCAGATTTGTTCAGACCACCAGAACAGAGTGATCTCTACTGTATTCTGCCTTTTTTCTTTTGTAGGCATAGCCACAGACAGGAATTTTTTTTCTCCGCTTTAGCCAGCTAAGCCCCAAATAGTCAATTGGTTAAACCTATACATAGGACTCTGTACTATATTAAATTACTGGTATTTGCATTATGTGCATTGCTCCAGATGTCTAGAAAAGATTAATTTTTTCTAGTCATTTTGTTACAGGGTCCACTTAAGTAACTGTAACTAGCATATTGTAAAGAATAAAATTTTGAAACTGCAGGGTCCAAATTGCTAAAATCCAACAAATGTATGATGAGGAAATGCAGCATGTATTTACAGTGTTGCTTAGGCCAAGAGAACTGACGACATTCTAAAATACATGGATCCCAACAATGCAATATATCCAATCAATATTTATTGCGACCTTCTGTAGAAGCAATTTCCATTTTGGTGTGTTCTCTCAGACATGATGTTCTGAAACAGTTAAGTAACATAAAAAATACAGGTTCTGGGTTACATCTGTCACAAAACAGAGTTTATGCAGCATTACATAATCCACTCATTAGTTTATGGACCCATGGTCCCCTTGGAAGTGTCACAAATCCACATGGTCCTAGAGTGATAGATTTTTCATTTACATATTTGAAGGAGCTAAAGAGTTCATTAAACAAAAAAGCCATGTTAAAAAAAAAAGACAAGTTATTTTGGCTACACACTTAAAGAAGCTCAAGAGATCAATTGTTTCAGTAAAGGTCAGCTATGGCACCTATTTCAAACAATAGATTATAAAGATATTAAGGACTCCTAAATCCATTCTTTTTGGGGGGTCTGTTATCATAAGTACAGAACAAATGCAGATCTGTATTTGAGGATGGCAGAATAGAAGTGGAACAGTAACAGTCAGGTTATATAATATATATAATAATTCATGATAGCTGAATTCCACCCAATGGTTTTGTGCTATAGCTCAATGTCTCATGAGGACACAGCTGAGCACCCCACATTCCTTTCACTAGTCCAGATTTAGATATCCATACCATGAATGCATTCTCCTATCCCCCACACAGCTTCACTGACCAACCTATTTTAAACTGATCATTACAGCCAGTCTAGAATTCTTGAGTGATCTCCTCCTCCCTCCTACTTCTGCTATGCATTATTTTAATAGTAGAATTAGTCCTAGTAACCATTAGCAATAGGAAAACTTCAAAATATTCACAAGTTTGCTTCAGATAAGCATCCAAAAATAGAAGAGATTTTATGCAAAAGTTTTTGAGAGCCCCCACTGGTCACAAAACCCTCTCATCCAAAGGTAATCCCACTGTCCTTTTTGCAAGCATGACTGAAGGACTCTCTTTCTCCCCCATCTTCTGATGGATCTCCTCTTCAGCTAACAGTTTGTGGTCTGCACTGCCCCACACATGCCAAAATGACACAAACACACAGTTCCAGTTTTCATGAAGCATGGCTCACTCATTTATCAGGAACATGTAGGATTTCCTTATGGAATTTTGGAAGGACAGATAGGGTGGGATACTTAACCAGACTCTTTGGAACTTACAAAATGGATTAGTCTCAGAGGTGGGAGACATCAGGTCATTTTTTAGTTTAGATAAACCCATTCTTACTCACCAGTCCATAGCAATACTAAAGTTATCTTTAACTATTTTAGTCGATATCCTAGGTCTGTAATGCAGCCTTGGGCATACATAATCACTGACTTTATGCACAAAGGACTACTACTACAAAAAGGGTTTAAGTAGTTCAGTGTGTTTATATATATCAATACTACAGATGTAAATACATACAAGCATATGTGTATTTACGTGGCACCCATCATCATGGTATTTAAGTGCAATATACATGGTGAGTATGATTCACAGACACACAGACAAATACAAAGACCTTAAACATAATTTAATTATATTTGCACTTTTATAGGAATTTCCATAGAGGGTCTGAAATAATCTATACAACATCACTGTGATGGAGGAAAGTATTATCTCTATTTTATAGACAGGGAAATGGAAGCACACACATTAGATGACTCACTTGAGGACACACACAAAATTTGTGACACAACTAGAAAGAAAAGCCCAGACCTCCCAGTTTCCAGTCCTGTAATTCAGCTACTAGACAAGTCTTCGACTCTTATTTTTTGCGTATCTTCTTCCATTCTTGATCGTAATATTCAAGGGGAAAATCTTTTAAGTACAGAGAATAAGCAATTTATTAAGTGTAATGAAGTTACTTGTGCTTTAAAAAGAAAAACAAAAAAAACACATTCACCTTACACAGAATAAGACCTATAATTGATGAGACACTGAAATGGGAAAATAGTTCACATATATCAGGTAGATGACTATATCCACCAGTCTACTGTACAGTTTTAAATCCCAGGTTTTTTTAAAAGGCCATTCATAAAATTATATTAGAGGTGTCTGTCTTCTATTAATGTTATGTCCTGTGACATCCAGTCAGTGAAAGATAAAAAATATGGCATTAACTTTTAGCAGAGGAATGAAATGAACATGTTGCGTGGTACAAGGTGACCCAGCCTAGCTTAACTGAGTACCAAACTATAATAAAATAAAACCTATGATCTTTATACTGGAAAAAGAGTAAAACCTGCAAAGACCAATTTAAATGAATCGTGTATATTTGTAACATGCAGCTGAGTCCTCTGCAACTACATGATCCTTGCAAGAGCATCGATATTGACAGGGTGAACTGAGCTCTACCCGAAACTTCATCCTCCTGCTAGTACTCATTTTCTCTATAACAAAACTCAACATAAAAGTCCCGAACTTAAGCATCATTGTATGCACAAAGTAAAACCCTATGAATTCAAAACTGATACACAAGTCTGCTTTCCCCAGAAATAGCTGCTTTCTAATTATTTTAAGAAACTGATAGTTTTAATACCTATTCACAGCACATCTGAAAAAGTGCCAATGAAGTTAAATGAGGCACTTCAGATTTTTCATTCTCCTTTGGGTGAGATATTGAGGCTATCTAAACATCTTCGAGAGTTACCAGTAGTTACTTACTCACTCATTTACTGCTCACAGGCTCTGCTTTAGCACTTCAGAGAATTCAATTTCATCTGAAACAAACACTTTCCATTTTAAATATGAGGAAGTTCAGTAGTACTCTATTGAAGGAATGAAGAGCTACTTTAAACAAATTCAAAACAGTATACTGTAAATTTATTCAAGCTGCAAAAATAAATTTACAGAAAAAGCTGCAAAAAACAGTTGAAAGACTAATATTTTTCAAAATGTTATGCACAAATTAACATAGGTGAATACATACAGCAGGGCATAGAGAATGCATTAAGCATACCAATTGCAAATAGGAACAACTCTACAGTAACCCAAAAGTAATTTCTGGATATTACCTTGCACTGTTTGCAAAGTGACACTGAAATGTCACAACTGTCATCGTGTGTTGATGCAATACGACAATGTAATCATTACCTCAATGCCAGGACATTATCATTGTTTGATGCTGGAACTTTACTCAGTAGAATGGATCCAATTCAACTAGTCAAATCTGGGTAACAGAACAGAATTTTGCCCAATATTTACCTTTCCGCTATCCCCACCCCTGACTTGGAGGTAGGAGGAGCAGAATATTTTTCTTCCCACTCTTCATCCCCATCCTTTCTGGTTTCTAGGACAGAGTGTTTTTCCTCTCACCCTCCTTGCCATTTTCTGAATATTTGAAAAAAATGCTGTGGGTATCTAGATGCATGAGAGACCACTAGGATCAATGTCTCCCTATCTCTGTGAGACACAAGCAGATAAAGAGGCTCTGAAATCAAACCCCAAAACTTCACAGGTGCCATGGCTCCCTAGAGCGACTTGCTGAGTACCATGGGTATAGAACCAAAACAGAGTCTTAGACATTTTAAAAAAAATAATAATAAGGTGGGCGCCCACCGGGAGTACTTTAACTTCTACTTCTCTTCATCACTCTGATTGGTACATTTTCAAAGTACTGCAGAGAAACTTAACCATGTAGCTTATTGGACCAGGTTCTGATCCCAGTTACAGCAGTGTAAATCCAGAATAACTCCATCAACCTCCATCTGATTTCCTGATTAGAATCTGCCTTACTGGGCCAGAGCCTCAGTTGTAAATTAGCATAGCTGCATTGACTATGGATCTACACCAGCTGGGGATCTGGCCCATTGACTTTAAATGTTATCTCAGCATCTATACCATGCTGACAACATTCTACTAGAAGTTGTACAATTCCAATATGTCACAAGGGACATACCCGGCCTATATGGCAACATGCACTCCAGGCACTTCAGAACTGGTTGAAGGGGGTCACAAAGTTAAAAAACAAACACACACTACTTTGAAAATATACCCCTACAATATCTAGAGATGGCACCAAGAGGTCAGTGATAAGCAGTTTCTGAACTACTCCACCCAGATTCATGCCAGAAAAACAGGCTGAAAAAACATATTTGAAGGGAAAACCAATATTTTTGTATAATAAAATGGTAATAAAATCTTTACCAATTATCCTAGTATTTTCTCAAAATAGGGCACACTCTTCATGCCTTAATTTTATGTTTTCCTTTGCCTCATGTTAAAGCACCAACATAATTAACCCCTATAAGGTTGAGTGAGGTCGTGATTATTTAGCATTTTTTTTTATTTGTGGAATTTAGGCGAGACTGTCCAAGCTGTTTATCAAAGTAATGGCTTGATTGGCTTTAGCATTTTTCGTAATTGTTAAAACAAGAACAAAAAAAGAGAGAGAGAGTTTTCTAACAAACAGAGGAGAAGGAGGTTAAATACTTTAATTACTCATTTGCAAAAAAAAATTTCTATTTGAACATGCATGCAATGTAAAGGGGCTCCTAATTTTGGAGCCAATTCTCAGGATTTAATGACGCCGCTGTGTAACTGAAAATGTAAACTATGGCTATATGGTATTAAGGCATATTTTTTGTCAACTTAATAACATATTACAAGTAGTATTTATATTGTTTTACTTCTCTTTTGAAGTTTTAAATGTGGGTTTATCATACAAATGCTGTTCACTTTCATCACATAGTGCCTCATCCTGATGTGAAAGATTTTCTAGAGGTTTGTAATATTTACCTAGAAACATTACATAGGACTACAACCATGAGTGCACCCTGATTCAGGACAGAATCCTGATTTAGAAAAGCACTTAAGCAGATCCTTAAAGTTAAGTATATACGTAAGTGCTTTCCTGAATGGGAGCCTTAGTGTATACTATTAAAAAGTAACACGATTTTATCTAAGTAGCTCCAAACTGCTACTGAAAAGATATCTTGGCACTTTGGGAAGAGGGGGAAGACAATTTAAACCTCTCATTTTTTTCTCAACCTCCCTTTTTCTTAACTATCCTTGCACTTATCTCCCTTATGCTCCCACCTTATATCACTTCAAAATAAGAAAACTTTTTCACTCTCCCTTCTGCTTCTAGAATTTGTCTGCCACCACCATGTAGTATAGTGAACAGAATCTTGGTTATTCAGTGAGGAGGACTGATACTCAGACATGACATCAGAAAAGATCAAATGGTGTGATAATCTGTGACTATGCAGGAGATTTTCAAAGGCACAAATAGCAGTTAGGTACCTCACTCCACAGGTAGGCACCTATTTGCCATTTGTGCCTCTGAAAATCTCCTTCATAGCAGTTTTCTAATAATACAAAACATAAAATGCTTTTTCTTCTTGTTGCTGCATGGTAGGGTTAAAAAGAACCACCAAACAGGTGTTTACAGATTACCATATGAAGTATCAGATAAAGTCCTGCTGGATTTCATAGGGATGGCACCAATATGGTTTCTCTAAGAATTTAAGAGAATAGTCTCTTTTTTTAATAGATTTGTTGAACCATTCAATAGAATTTAATAGAGAATTGTTTCTCTGCAACAGAATTCTATTACTGGATGGGTTAAAAAAAAACACACCTGTAAAAATAATTTTGTTCTCCATTAAATTCTAGAGTTTTCCATTAGGAAAAATGGGGTGGAGATGAATATATGCCTAATTTTTCCTCAGATGGTCTCTTATCCTATTTCTGCTCATTAACTAAAATGGTGGCAATGACAACTATTACCTCTTAACATTAACATAGTTTTGCTGGTTCATAGATCTCAGACTGCTTTAAAGATTGTTCAGTATCACCCTATTTTGCAGATGTGGAAACTGAGGCACAGAAAGGTTTACTGACTTGCACAACATTCCTCATAACAGAACCAGGAATTGGGAGCCAGGAACCAATTTCCTGGCTCCCAATCTGGCACCATAGTAGTTGGCCCACAGTACCTTTCAGATTCACTGTGGCAGGTATCAGGTGACCCACCTGTCAATAGTTGTCAGCCCTCACAACTCTCATTAAATATACTTAGTCTCTCTCCCAACTCCTGGACTATGTCTAGCTATATGTTTGTACAGCGCCTAGCACAAAAATTCTAATAGATAAGAATAATCAAAGTCCATTATTCTGCTTTTTAAAATCTATATTCCTTTCCCACAAGCAGACAGAAGTTTTTGAGGTGGATTAGCTTTCATATTTAGTTACTGTATATAAACCTCCTCACACAGAATGATTCCATGAAGCTTGTGTTTTTACTCAGGCAGGTTTCAATTTTGTAATTATTCCTCTTTGAAATATTCATAATTGCAGCCTTCAGCAGTTCACTCATGCCTTAAGAAAAAAATATAGAATTTATTGAAAATGATAACTTTGGCTGAAAATGCTTTTTCTATTCTATAGAACTTAACTGAGAATTATATCACTTCTACAGAATGGTTTTAAAAAGCTACAGAAAAGATATCACTTCCAATTAAATTCTACTGGTTAAGAGTAATTTCCATAGAATCCTATTGGTTTCATCCCTATTAAATTCACTAGCATATTTTTGTTTGCTAATTACTAACAGTTGTCCTTTTCCATAAAGAAAGTTCCCCCTGGATCTACTTTAATGGCCAGTCTGTTCTAATGTTCAGTTAATGCCTTCTGCATTTGTACTGAATTCTTTTGTATCATGTACACAGTCTCTGTAAACTTCAGATATTAAACATCTCTTTATTTTGTACTATGTTACATTCCCATGTAGTGCCCAAAACTGCAGTATTACAAACCGGAGTTTGGGATGCACAATACTTCCGGATCAGGGGCTTTTTCCCTAATGATCGCAAACCTAATTTTCCTAATCTCGCCTCATAGTTATGCCCCCTGAAGCCCAACATTGCTGCTCTCTCCTATACTTATTTCATTTTCCCAATATTCTTCCACTAATGCTGTGCTCAGAAATATGCCCAGATTTTACTATCATTATATCATCACATAGATCAGGTTAGCTATTTGTCTTATATGGCAGCTTTTAATCATGACAGGCAAATTTTTCATATCAACAACTACAGTGTGTTACATATATCTGAAAGAAGTTGTGTGGGTTTTATTATTATTAGGTCTTTATGTTAAGCTTTTACCATTTTGTGATGTTAATGATCAGTAACCATGGGATCATGAAAAGACTTTCTTTAAACCTACAGACACATTCAGTGATAAAATATTCTCACAGTTTCAGAGCCTATGAAACATATGGCAATGCATGTTAAAATTTGCTCTCTGACCAACTTCTGTGAGTACTGCATACTACACATAAGCTACTCTTAAGGTTCTTAAAGGGATGTTAAATGCTACACAAACTTTACATGGGAAGTTTGTAACTATTAATATATCAGAGTTTCTACTTTAGTGATTATTCAGCTGGTATTATTTCTTAATGGATTCTTTTTTAAAGAACTAGATTGTGATTAATTGCAGTCCATGATTATGTACATGAAAAGGATTGGTTTGAACCTTTGCCCTAGACATACACAAGGGTAAAAGGGAGGATACAAAGGTTATGGCTTAATAGTTTTACTTAAATAAACTGTGACATCTCTTAATAGACCCAAACAATCCTATTTTTTGTATTCATTACATACATTTTTCACTGCCTACTGTGAAAAGTGATTCATGTACAATGAAATGGGCCAGTCAAACAGGTATCTGAGTTGGAGTGTATTTATCTTGTTTCATCAATTGAAAAATGCTTAGTTTGTTCTCAAAACCATTTTTTTAAATATTACAGTCTCCATTTACATGTTTGTTTTGTTTTGGTCTTCTAAAACTTCAATATACTGTACAATTTAAGTTGTGACAATACATACACCAGTATTAAACAGAATATTGTATTAGGCACCGTATCTGCTATTAAGGTTGAATACCAGCTTTTATCATAACTCCCTTCTTCAAGTGCTGAAATTTTACATGGTTTGTGTATGCCCAAAGGTGAGCTTTCCTGAACATTTCAGCAAAAACCCAGCTACTGTTTTTGAGTTTTGTTTGCTGGGATGATAGTTGGGAAAAAGGGAGGGGGATGAATGAGGTTGGGGGGAATATACCCTGGCTACATTTCCCTCCATATATTCCTATCAGAAGTACTCTGTATCACTAACTCAGAATCTGAAAAAATCTGAGTCAAATATGGCTCATTTTTTAGACCTCTGAAAGAACAAGGAATTGGCATGAAAGTTATTTTTCAAAAAAAACTCTTATGCATGCACAATAGGGCTATTTCAAGGATCTCAAACTAACCCTTGGATCCTAGAATCTGAAAACAATCATTTTATTCTCACTGTCTGATTATTCTGTTTTAGGTCCTGTTCAGCTGTGACTATCTGGGAGCTCTTCAGCTGAACTTTGAAAAGACTTTAACTAACTATACAAAGTTTTTAATATGCCTAGGATCTGGATATGGTATGGACTGGCTTTAACACGACTTTGCACTTAACAAAATAGTAGGTTAGGCCTCAACACCCTTTTTGAGGTAAGAAAATATTATTCCCATTTGAAAGCTAGGATAAATGAAACTCAGAGAAGTTAAGTGACATATCCAAGAGCCCACACATTTGTCCGTCTGTTAGAGCCATGCCTTATCCAGTAGGTGCCTCACAGGAACAATCACAATCTCTTTTTGTTTCAATTTCTCCATCTGCAAAATAGGGATGATAATATTTACCCACCTTTGCAAGACCCCAAAATGTTTACAGATAGAAGTAATTTTAAGATTATGAACACTTAAATTTGAATGACCCAGATTTTGATATTGTCCAGAGTTTTAGTTGTTTGCAGTGTTGGTTAGTCATACTGGTCCAAGGATTTGAGACACGAGGCAGCTAAATACAAGATTAGCTCAGACATTCTGCTTCCTTCCCCAGACCTGAAGAAGAGCTCTGTGTAGCTCAAGAGCCTGTACCTTCCACCAACAGATGGTGGTGCAATAAAAGATATTACCTCACTACTTTGTTTTTGAGTTTCTTAGCCACATTATGAAAAATGATTGGATTTATTTTAAGTGGAGCACAGCTACAGGTGTCATTTGTACAATTTAATCAATTATCTATCTATTTAGTATAACAGGGTTTCAGTGTAATTGTCCAACAACAATGAAAATGTTCAGCTCTTTGGAACCCCAGAAGAGCAGAGTTCAATTAGTCTTATTTCATCACAGTAGGAATGTTAAGAAAATAACTAAGCTCACTGTGTTTATGTCAAATTTTGAAATACTTTGACAATTCAAGCTTCATTTTAACATAGCACAGGTAGAATCTCTTCTCTTCTAGCAACAGATTAAAAATGAACATAGCTGATAAAGGGAGGTGTAGCTCATTTTAACACTATGTCTCAATGGCTGTGAAGTTATATTGGGGCAAATATTCATTCTTGTTATCCAACGGGAGATTTAATCCCTGACAGAAGCAGAGAGTAAATACATGCCAAAAATGAGTGGAAGTTTTGGTTTCCTTTTTAGTATTTTTATTTAAAATGCATCCACAGTGATTTTCTAATTAACATAGAATGTTACAAAACTTATGGGAGGGAGAAATCACACCACTCAAGAGCTGTGCCAAATCCAGCAAGGCTCTATTTGCAATACAAACTAAACCATGCATGCAGGGTGCTGGAGGGAAACCAACTCCTGCAGTTTTGACTGGAGGAACATATTTAGTGAATCACAATTCTCCATTAGAAACCCCTAACAAGCACCAGTGATTCCCCATAACTACTGAGCTCCCCACACCTTTCAAAACCAGGATGGAGGGGGAAAATTGCTTGCTGTCCAATGGGAAAGCGGAGGCCATCCTTGCCAGAACAGAGTTGAAGGAAGATAAGGACCATCTGCATATGGGATGTCAAGCTTTTAAGATACAGGAAAGAAGACTGGACAATTTCACAGCTCTGAGAGCCTCCTTGGTCTATACTCATGAACATTTTGCAATAAAAGCCTGAAGTCAGTTCCCTTCCATCTCCTCCTTTGTCTGTCTTGCAAATTTAGATTGTAAACTCGTCAGGCAGGAACTCTCTCTTATTACATGTTCGTACAGAGCCTGTTAGTGCTCTAGGTGCTACTATAAATCAAACAACAAAAATAATGAATAATAAAATCTGCCTCAGCTCTGGACCTCACATCCATGTACAAGTTCAAGTGAACTCAAAGCAAATAGTTCACACAACTCTAAATCACATCCGCTGGTGAAATATGAGCTTCCCCCCACACAGACACACACTCTCTCTCTCACTATTACAAGTCATTTTTCCAGAGCAAAACACATTTTTAATAAATAAAACAAAAAACTTACAAACACTGATACTGTTAGGAAATTATGAAGATGCACATTTAAAGAACTGAGGGTATGTCTACATCTACAATTTTGCAGCGCTGGTTGTTACAGCTGTATTAGTACAGCTGTATAGGGCCAGCGCTGCAGAGTGGCCACACTTACAGCAACCAGCGCTGCAAGTGGTGTTAGATGTGGCCACACTGCAGCGCTGTTGGGCGGCTTCAAGGGGGGTTCGGGGAACGCGAGAGCAAACCGGGAAAGGAGACCAGCTTCGCCGTGGTTTGCTCTCGCGTTCCCCGAACCACCCTGCAAACCGCAGGGAAGGAGACCTGCTTGCTCGGGGGTTCGGGGAACGAGAGAGCAAACCGGGAAAGGAGACCAGCTTCGCCGCGGTTTGCTCTCGCGTTCCCCGAACCACCCTGCAAACCGCAGGGAAGGAGACCTGCTTGCTCGGGGGTTCGGGGAACGAGAGAGCAAACCGGGGAAGGAGACCAGCTTCGCCGCGGTTTGCTCTCGCGTTCCCCGAACCACCCTGCAAACCGCAGGGAAGGAGACCTGCTTGTTTGGGGAACGCGAGAGCAAACCGCGGCGAAGCTGGTCTCCTTTCCCGGTTTGCTCTCGCGTTCCCCGAACCACCCAGCAAACCGCAGGGAAGGAGACCTGCTTGCTCGGGGTTCGGGGAAAGCGAGAGCAAACCGGGGAAGGAGACCAGCTTGATTACCAGAGGCTTCCTCAGGTATGCTGCGATACCTGCTTATTCCACGGAGGTCAAGAAAAGCGCTGGTAAGTGTCTATACTTGATTACCAGCGCTGGATCACCAGCGCTGGATCCTCTACACCCGAGACAAAACGGGAGTACGGCCAGCGCTGCAAACAGGGAGTTGCAGCGCTGGTGGTGCCCTGCAGATGTGTACACCTCCTAAGTTGCAGCGCTGTAACCCCCTCACCAGCGCTGCAACTTTGTGATGTAGACAAGCCCTGAGTGCAAGATCCAGGAGCCAAGTACTCTTGGGTTCTAATTCCAATTCTGACACAGAATCCTCCTGTGGCCTTAGAAAATCCACTTTGGCCCTGACCCTGGAAAGACTTAAGTATGTGCTTAACTTGGGTGACAGGAGTACTCCTATGGACATATTTAGAGCTAAGCAGGTGCACAACTCTTGGCAGGATTGGGGCTTTAATCCCTGTGCCTCTGGTCCCCATATGTATGATGAGGATAACACCACTTACCTACTTTTAAGGATGTTCTAAGGATTAATGTTTGCCAAGCTCCAATCCTGCAATTGATAACACATAGACTGCTGTGCCCTATCAGTTGCAGGATCTGGGGCCCAAACAAGTGCTAACTATTTGAAAATGCTACCTCATTAAATGGTAACATGCCACAGCTGTTAAATGATCATGTGTTCCACAGTAAGTACCAGGCATAATATGAGAGATCCATTCAAAATACAAGTGCAATGTGGGTGTAAATTAATATATACAAATACACGCACACACACACACACACAGTTCTATAACTCACAGCTATGCAGTTGAGAGAGAGAGAGAAAAAGAGTGTGCTGCACTTTCTAGTTCCCTGCAGACTTTTGTCTGAAAGCTCCTTTGGAGAAGAAGCAAGAAAAATTACCGGAAGGCACAATTTTGAGCAACTGAATTAAAATAAAAAAAAGTGGTCTCAGCCAAGTCACACCTCTTGGTCTCCTGAAAATCCCACAAAAAACTATTTGAGTGATGTCATCAAATTCAAATAATTCACCTGATGTCACACTGGAGAAGCCAACCATGAACACCTCACAAATTACTATTTTGATCCACTTGTTAAGAGAGAATTACAGCAAAAACTGCGCTTTCCACTGCTATTAAAGCAGTGACCTGGCAGCACTCTTTTGTGCTGGACTTTTTATATCATCACGCCTATTAATCAGATGGCAGTTCAAACTGATGTGCTTCAAAGCGCTGACCCTGGCTAGTACTCTAATTACTTGCATTAAATGGTAATTAAGACTTTCCACATTCAAGTTTAATTTTAAAAAATTAAGTGTAAAATTCAGTTGTCTAATAAAAAGCTGTATTCTTTACTGTGCTTCAGCATAGACACCGAGGATGTAGCAATTTACTATTGACAAGAACTAAAGAAGCAGGTCATTTCACAAGTATAGTGTGGACAAAGGTGAACCGGGCAACTGATGAAATCTGTGGCCAAGGCGAAATAGCAATCTCTGAGCCAAATGGTAATAAAGTTACTGAAATGAAGCAATGTAACTTCTAAAGTGTACTGTCATAAGCAGGATACAGGCTTCAAAGTGGCTTGTCTAAAGTAATTAAAACATTGTTCCTTAAGAACCAATCAAAATGGCTAACCCCACTGCTGACTATGTATGTAGGCTGAACCAAACAACAAAGATAATAAAGGTAAAAACAAGTAAGAAAGTCAGCAGTGGCAACTATAACTAATCTTCTATAAAACGGACGTACATGCATCATAAGAGCAGAACTATTTGCCGAAGCTGTATAAAGTAAAATTTCTTTTACTGCTGTTTCCTGGTTCAGCATTACTACTCCACCTTGATTAGGGTTTCATAATGTAGATGAATCAGTGCAAACTTAGTTTTCAAACTTCAATATCCAATATTCTTTGTCAACCAAAAAGTAAGTCATTTTCCCCCACCCCCCAAAATCTATTAATGGAACTGATAATTTAATAATTGGGAAGGCATCATTGTCTAGAGGATAGGCACTAGACTAGGAGTACAGAGATATGAGTTCTGTTTCCAGCTCTGCTACTAACCTGCTGTGTCACCTTGCACAAGTCACTTCACCTCTCTGCATTTCTTTTTCCCCTAACTAACCTTTGTCTGTCTTGGCTATTTTAAGTGTAACCTCTTTGCAGCAGGAACAGTTCCTCACTACATGTTTTCACAGTGCCTAGCACAATGGGGCAGCCATCTCGGTTGATACCTCTAGATGCTAGTGTAAAACAAATTAATAATAATAAAAAAATCAATTATCTGAAAACATACTTATCCAAATTTATTCAGTGTCCCTATAATGTTCTAATATAAAATGTGCAGCTTACAAAAACATTTTAATATTAATATCTGGTGTGCAGTTTATGTGATTGATGTATTGATTTTCATAAAATTAAGAACACTTGTAACACATCTCTTAAAACATTAACAATGGAATTATCCACCAATACTTAAATCATTTGTCTAAAAGGAGACACAAGGAAGTAGATCTTCCTTTAAGGCCTGATCCAGCAAAGCATTTAAGCATGTACTTAACTTTATAGATGAGTAGTCTCATTGAAGCCCTTCAAGTTAGATATGTGCTTAAATAGCTTGCTGAACTTGGACCTTACAGAACAGCTGAGCTCAATGTTCATGGATGTTATGCAAAATATTTATTATTGGACAATATCATTTAAAAAAAAAAAAGACATTTTAGTTGCTTATATTACACACAAGTTATCAACTATAGAAACAGGCCACAAAATATTTTAGTCTTTTAAATGCAAAAGAAGAATAAAACATATTTAAAAAGTACAAAATGTTTCCCTCACAAGGAATAACAACATCTTTGAATATAATATTATTTCCTTTATATTTAGTTGATAAAACTGTAAATCTCTCTTTATACTAAATGACCTCCCTAAACACATACAAACACCATATGTGAATAAGACCTATGAATTATCATTTCTGTGGAATGTAAAGGATTTTTTCAAATATATGCATTTAAAAATCATATTTGGAACCATTTACCCTTAGCAAAAACCAAAACACACATCCCTCTCAGTTGAATGAAGCAATATTACAAGCATTGGAAAAAAAATAGATTTGCTATCCAGTTGTGTTTTGTATAAATTTGACCTGTATTTTCAAGTAATATCCAAACTGAGCTAAAGAAAGGACATATGAACAGTAATTAGAAACCAGTAATATATTTATACACAAAAGTAGACCGTAACTGAATTTTGAAGCTCTATTACTTACACTTAAGTGGGGAAGAAAAATGATTAAAAGATAATCAAGATTTGGTTACTAAGGCCACAAACCATAATGAAATGCCACATTGAGACACACCAATCTTCCATATTTTAACAAAATATAATTTAATAATGAAATGAACTAACCTTTAGCTCATGCATTTTATTTTGGTGGGTTTTGTTTGTTTTTTTGAAAGCATATTAGACCATCCTCAAATTAGAAATATTCTGAAAGCAGTGACAGAAAAGCAGAATTAATTTTCATGCTAACCAACAATGGAAGCCTTACACACATTTATTTTAGTGGCAGTACAACTCTTGTAAATCACTGCAGGTAGAATTGCATTCCCTGAAGAATGGGAAACAAGTCTATCCAGAATTAAGTACTATTTCTACGATTATATGCCATGAGTGATGGTGGGCTAATGGTCCTAGCTAGATCGCATGGTTTCTATTCATCCTCTGAACAAACCTAAAAGCTAAGAAAAGAGAATGAGAACAACTGATATCTTCCTTACTCTCACAAGTTTTTAGAGTCCAGAGTCAATCCTGAGGTACATTGTCAATTTTATTTTTCTTACATAAAACCGCATTCACTCGTGAGACTTGAAGACACTGGCAAGAGACTCAATAATAAAATTGCATAGGGAATTTGGTATTGCACCACTTACTACTATCAGTAAATGACTACTTGCTTCATAGACTTTCTGCTTATGTGAACCACTTCCCCTTTATGTAAAGCTAAAATGTTCACAAAATCAGCCAGAAATAAACCATAAGCAAAAAATCTCCAACAACTTCTTGTTTAATAAAGAAACATCCTAAATGAATCCCTCTTCTCCTGCAGTTTTGAAATTTAATCAAATTTATCCTTCTTGTATAGAAAAGGTTTCTAGTTTCTCTAAGATGAGAGTTCAGTTACCATAACTAATGTATTTTACTAGCTTTAAAATTCCACTTGTGTTTAATACAGTTTCATGTTGCATCAAAGTACAAAATCAATACCATTTGTCCAGCATACAGGAAAAATGGAATCTATAAACTGCTCTTATTGAGTAATTAAACAACTATTATTGTCATGAGTAGTGAAACAATGAATTTGATAGATAAATTTTTGCAAGAAAATACTGCAGTGATTAATACCTCCCTACGTATTAAATAAAAATGACTGCCTTTTGTGTGGTAGTGCTGGCAGAAGAACAGAAATGAGAGTAGTTGCCTGCGCCACAATAACAGGGTAACCTTGAACTGAACTCCTTTCCTCAAGAAATTAAATGCTGTAGCAGGACTTTAAATCCCTCCACTTAGAGCTCATTTGTGTTCCATGTAACCTGCAGTTCCTGAAGAGAACTCATTATCTTCTAAAGAAGAATCTTTTTATAATATCTTTATGAATGTGCATATTGTTTCTGCAAAAAGTATTTCATATCAGAAAAAGAGATAAAGAGTATTAACCGTGTAAACAAAGCAAAAAGACTTGTATCATTAAGACACCATTTCTGCTTCCTGGGAATTCAAACACAACGTACAGTATTAGAGAAAACAGAATGAGGTTAAAGAAAATGGACCTTTACAGCAAAATTTTAATCTGATGCTAAAATGTCTTGGTCTTTCTGTTGCTATATGCCTGTATTGCATGCGCTCTGCCCCTCCCCCAGTGCCCCTCCTGTAGCTTTGGCTTCCTATTTTTCTTTTCACTTAGAATAATGCACTAGGAACAACTATAGAGTACAAAAGATGAATCTATGGATTTGACACTTGTAAAGGGTAACCCTATTTCACAAAGTGAGATGGGACAAAAAAGAAAGAAAAAAGGCCACAGAAGCAATAACTGCTCACCGAATTACCATTAAATTGTAAGATTTACAAGCCAATGTACAGTAAGTGCATATCTAATGGAGTTTGTCCTCTAAAAGAATATAGAGCAGATCTTTGCAGCATAAGAACTATGCAGGTTATCTATTTTTCTTTACTTATATTATTTTATATTTGGAGAAACAAAAACAAATCATGCACCTAAATCCAGCATTTGTATAGATATTAAAACAATGTTACAAACCTATACTAAAAATAATGTACTATATGAAGAAAGGCTTTTGTTTTTTAGTTTAATCAGAACATATTCACATTCTTCAGAAAGGATGAAAAAGAGGTTTAATCATAGCCAGTACTCCCATCACAGGAATCTTGTAATAAAAGCAGATCACATATTATAAATATAGTTAAATGATATGATCTGGTGGGATTTGATGAAAGCTCTTTTTATTTTTGTAACGCACTTGATTAGAATTTGCAATGTCTTTTTGATAAGATATTTGTGCTAAATTTCAGATTGTATTAATCATTAGAGCCTTAATCATCCATAACACTTACATTCATATAATAGTGACAACATGAATAGGATTCATGAAAGGCATTATTATTCGTGATCGATAGCATTTTGTCACCACTTTGCTCTCATTCATATTAGCAAAACTGTTGAATGAGTTAACTTTAGAAAATAACATGGCAGCTCAAGCAATTATTTCAAACTTCTCATAAGAAATCAGACAGAAGCAACTGCTGGTATATAATACCTATGTATACATCTGTTACACAGTTCACAAACAGTATGCTGTACTACCTTAGAATAAATAATCACATGCTGTATCAGGTGACTACGGAGTCACTCATACCTCTAATAAAAATAAGTATTTTAGATAGAAAAGGGAACTTTTGACATGGGTAAAAATAATTCAAGGAATAGCAAGACAATCCTGCTACACTTCATTCTTCACTCGGATAAGTTTTATTTTTCTTAGATAAACTTCAACTTTTACATTTAAGTAGCAGAATCAAAGTTATTATCCTCTGATCTAAAAATAAATGAGGACCACTTTGCAATTTTTTTTCATTATCAGAATTGTACAGGATTAACAAGCAACGCACAAGATCAACAATGATAGCCTTGTTCTTTCAAACCTTAGTGAATCAAGTTCACTAAAGGTGAAGTAGTGGAATTATCAGTACAAGTATCTGTGTCATCAAAGCCTTCTGAGAGGTAGTATATGGAAATGCCTAAACAAATAGTAGCAGAAAAGCTGTATCTATAAGAAAGGGCACTCCCAACATTTTTCATTAGAACAATTCCAGTTTTTGTTTTATTATGTCACATTATATTATGGACAAAACACAAAATCCTGCCTCTAAATTGCCCTAAATGTGACTGGGTTAAAGCTATGCTACAGTGAACCAGAGAATTTCAACAAGCTGATGAAAACCAGTTGACCACCTGATACTTTTTCAGCAGAGTGATAAAATTAAAGGATTGCTTTGATTTGCTTGAAGGATTACTTTCTATAGTTGATTGTTTAAAGTGAACAATCTTAACAGAAAGAGAAAAAATATCAAGTAGGTTAATGCAGAGTGAGCTAATTGCAAGCTGATTAAATTGTGCAAAGCAAGAGATATTTCTAGTGTTACATACCATCACAAGGGCTAGTCTCTTCCACCCTGCTGCTGCAGCAAACAAGCTGATTTGCTAACAAAGTGGTCAGCTCGGGCATTTGCACAGCATCTCAGTAGGTCCACAGGCAGCTGCTTCCCATGCAGAGAATCTCAAGCTCCATTTTCCAATCTGATTACACGGCTCCTTATTCCAGCAGCCTTAAACCTTCATGGCAGTTTACCAACATTTTCATCACTTTTTCTTTTACAAAGCAAAAGAACTGATAAGCTCTCAGGTACCCAGGATTTCACAGTCGATGGCTGGCAGGCAGCCAGCTTCCCTCACCACACAACTGATTCAGGCCACAATGCAAAAAACATACTGAATTTACCAGACAGCACAAAACTATTAGAATTTTGCAATGTGTACAAGTCAGCAGGATGTTTCTGTCTTTACATACAGCCTATTCTGTTTAGTCACGTCTAGGAAATGCCTAGATCTAATAAGAATACTGCCAAAAGAAGCAATTTGAAATCAAATGAACACGTTCATAAAGAAGGCACTACACTAACTAAATTGCACTGACAATTTAAGATGTGTTGTTAAGAGCATAATACAGAACTGAAATGAGCATCAAGATATTTTTGAACCATGGGGTAAATATATTATTTGAACGATAAAAGAGCAAAAAGACAAAACTAAATTTACACTGGTAACCCTAAAATATATTTATAAAACATGTATATAACTTATGCTGGTTTGTATCTGCAACGATCAAAAAACCTGGAGTTGCACTGCAAACATATACACAAAACGAGGTGCCAATATAAGTGCAACTCTTGTAAATCTTAAGGAATTCCCATAACCAAAATAAAAGGGAACTTTCTTTTTTCTCTCTTATTTTTAAGCAAAAAAAGTATGTTTTTAAAGTTAAAATAAAACATAACTACAAGTCTCTCGTTATGACAGCAAAGGCTCAATATCCATTGTTTGAATGGAACTCTCTATTTATTATTTTCATAGCTCACTGAAGCAGACTTTGAAAACGAATACAATGTGAAGTTAAGAGAATCTAGAATATAAATCTTTGTTTCCAAACAAAAGAAAATTTCTTACCAAATTATTATCTCAGATCATAACAGAATCCCACCTATATTAAATCTGAAAGATTTTTTTAAAGTGTATTTAGGTGATTAAGTGCTTTTTATTATAATAGACGGCGGGGCTAATCGAGAGGGAAATTGTCAGTTATGGGGCAGGGGAGGTGGATTTAAAAGTACAACTAAGCTAGTGCGATGGCTCAGTACTCCAGATCACCAGTGCATTGACCCTCTGTATCTCTGAGTCATTAGCTGGAATCCCAGCTCTGCCTTTAGGAGTAGGGATTTGAACTCACACACCGATGTAGTGAGATTCAGGATCTTGAGCATGCTAGACAGAAGGGTCATTCTCCTCAGTGATGAGGAGGACGGTTGCCCCCTGGGGAGTGGAAAACTAGATGAGTGACTGTCGCACGATTCAAGCAATGGACATGCTGCTGACTCAGGAATGGACACTGACAGGCACCACTGCTTCAGTCCAAATCACTCCTAGTGGGAGTTGTTTTAGGGCATTGGTGCTGACAGGTACATGCAAAAGTCAGAGGGAAATTATATACAAATACTTGTGTGTGAGTGTATGTATGTGTATCTCTCTATATAGATACACACGTGCACGTTATAGGTAGATACTGAGATAGGTAAAATTGTTTTATTTTTCTAATATTACATTTTCAGCTTTGGCAAAACATTCATATAGCAATTTTTTTTCTATATACGCACAGATAATTTTACACTCAGACTAGGGAATGTGTATGTACCACACATACATATGTGTTGTAGCCTGCGTACATGACTGTCAACTTAAAATGCCATTCTCAAATTGATATGCAAATTCTAGTTCTGCTAAAATAAAAACATATTTCAAGTAGTTTATGATGCCAACACATTATTTTCATGAATGATTCCTAGTAAACTGTTTATGCCAACTGCCGGTTGCTTTTGTTTTGTTTTTATGAGTTATTAGATGTTAAACGAACCCACTTAAACTATAGTTGTTTGTATGAATCAGTAATTTTCATGTTTCTAATTAAAATGTAAACAGTGTAATGAAGTCATCAAGTTTTTAGGCAAATGTCTCATCCAATGCCACTTGGGGTATGGTAATTACTGGAGCAGATCTATGGATGCTCCTGAATCCTCTACAAGTCCAGATTAAAAGCATTACTGCTAAACCCTGCCTTTTACACCAGGGAATTGTGTGCTCTAACCTATTCCCAGTTTGCTTACTGATGCATATTTGCACTACCTTTTATAACTAGTCATTAAAAAAAATGGAAGTTTACCACATAAATGGAGCAATTTGTGTTTAAAAAAAAACTAAAACAGGATTTAAAATAAAACCTGCTTTCAAGAATATGATTACACATAACACAAACTCATCAACTAACTGCTCTGTTAAGAAAATAAAACCAACCAAAAATTATTATTTAGTTGGCATGACTGGGATTTTTATTTAAAAGAACACGACTGATATTTTAAGACTTAGAATTAAAATGATTGTTCCACAAATTGTTTTTTTTTAAATCTGCTATTTAGAAAAATACAAAAATTATTGTCCCTTCACGGAGGGTAAGTGTAAGTGGCTTAGATTCCTTATCGCCTCAAATGCAAAATGTGTCTGATGTACCACTGAAAATCTTTTGTCATTTTTGTTTCCGTCTCAATGTCTGTATCTGAAATTTGTCAGAATTTATCCTAAAGCAAATGACCTCTCCTACGTATACTGAAGGAATACAAGTCCTCTCCTGCTTACAACTGTTAATTGAGCCTGTCTGCTGCAACATCTCCCCCCAACCAAATAAATCAGCATGCTTGTTTTACATATTTACTGACAAGCACTTGAATAGTCCTCTATTTTATTATAACACTGGGAAGGAGGTGTCTCCTTGAAGGAATGCATCTTCTCTTTCTCGCTGTGCTATAAGTAGTTAAAGCTGCAATCCACAGTAATATAAAAAGGGGTCTAAAATGCCTAGTACAAGATTTTTTTCCCCAATGGATTCAAAAGTCCATATTCTGACTAGTATGGCCAATTTTCATATTATTTTTACATAAATGCTAGACAAGCATGTCTGCTTTGCAAATCTGGATTGTGGAGATGAGAGTGCAGAGAGAGAGAGTGTGCTATTTTACAGTCTATGTTTTATTATTAAAGTAGTATATATAAATAAATGTGTATTCCCTGTCAGGAAAATCTGATCTTAGATTGCACCAAACCATAAAACATCTGGTCCCTAAATCATAAACTCCTTAGCACAGTAAAGTAAAATGTTACATTTAGGTGTTTGCTTGAAATGTATTCTTCCAGCAACAGCAGATTAAATTAGATAAATAGTATTCTGAAGGCTAACACTTCATACCATAGTTGTGTTCTAAATGACAAGGGTTCCAAGCAAAAGCATCGCTTTTATTTAGCTTTGTGGAGGAAGAAAAAAAAAAGTGCTAAACAACATTTTATTGAAATGTGGATTAAGACAATGGGGAAATCCTAGCCTTCCCTCCAGTTCCGAGGCCACACTAATCAGGTGTAATTTTTAATGAACACTAGCGGTTAGGTGCTCATTCAAGGTATTTCATTAGTAGGTTATTCATTTAAAATAAACATTTCAACCATATCAAGCTGTAACCTTTCTTGAAATGTAAATGAATGGTTTAAATGAGAAGATTAATAAAGAAGGGACGTTCCAATTCCAAGCATGGCATGCTATGTATTTTTAAATTTGTCTACGCCAGATGCTGTCAGTCAGAACAAAAAACTGTCCAAGCAGACAATCTGTGCGTCTGAATGTTGATCATGTTGGAAAGTAAAGGGGGGAGGGGGAGAGAGTGTGTCAAGGATTCATGGTCCTTCATCTTTGCAGTAGAGCAAACACGTCTCTCAGTATAGCGAAAGACAGCTGCTTCCACTTTCTAATGTGCCCTAACTTAGATCACTGAAAGAATTGTCAGCACTCAGAGAAACACACAAAGATAACACAGCCAGCTGCCATGAAGGGGGAAACAGCACAGCTCAGAAGAAATGGGATTTGTTCCATTTGCATGATGCTGGCTCCCTTGGGCCCCTTTCTTTCAAATCCAAAGCACAAAAGACAACACTTAACATATTTGCTTAAAGATGACAACCTCATGTTGATTTCATTTGGATGTAACAGTGTCAGGATTACAGATATAAGAATATATTATATCTGTAACAGAGACTGACAAATGTATCCATCAGTGAAACTGTCTGATTCATCTGCTTATACAGCCATTTTACCATCCCAAGGGTGCCATCTAAGTAGTAACTTTAGAAGACTGAAGGTCTAATTTTATTACACCACATTTCAACCTACTAAACAATATTATTTCTAAAATAGATCATTTTTATTGGAAGTCTCCCTGATGAAAAATCCAGTAGACATGGGAGAATTTATTAACTGTATAGGTCCTTTGAACTCAATATACTGCCCATTTTAAGCAACTTCCTTTATATACGGTCAAAACCTAAGATCACATAATTGAAAGTGAGTTTAACACATATGTAATAATAGTATCATTTTAATATTACATCGTGGTATCTATTTTAATAATACATCATAGTCTGTCACTATTTGAAGAGCCCTTGCTTGGTATTCTGAAACCGTTTACTTAGTCAACTTTAATGTACACTTGCCTCAGTGTTGTGTCAATTCTTCAGTAGGAACTCGATACATAATTATTGTTCTCCGATACATTTTGATCATCTACACAATATGCAGAATATACGTTGGGCAGCCTAGAAGACAGGTAAATGATTTAAAACTGAATAGACTAGCCACGAGTCATTACAATACAGTACAGCTATGGAAATGGTGATCCAAACTGAAGTGTGAATGCTTCTATGATCCTCTTTTTTGTACAGTTGTATGGATTGGCTCCTTTTCAAATCAAATTAAACAATTAGGCAATAGCTTGACTTTGTTTCCAAATGCATTTCTTTGAATTGTTAAAGGGGTTCTTCCCGCCTTCCACACCTCCAAATGAATGTGAATAATGAAACGCTGACTACATGTGCTGCTTTGTCCAGAGAAACTCTAAACTGCTTGTTGCTATCTGCTGGCACATAAGAATTGCACTGTAATTCACTAGATTGGAGTTGTTTTGTAAAATGGAGTTAACTGCTGTACGTGGAATTTCAGCACAGCAGATGGTTACCAATCATTATTTTCAATTTGTTTAGCTTCAAGTAATGTAGGGTGGGATGAGAGGTGGGGGGAGGGGTTAGCACACTAGCTTTCAATAAACTAGTGCTAGGTGGTATAGCGCACACACAAAAATGTCTTTCCTTCCAAACTATAGTGAAGCTAAGCAAAAACTGATTTGATAGAAAGAAAACACATTTTAAAAGGGACATTTACGCGTTGGTCAATCATGCTCTATTTGTGATCTAGAGTACATTTTAAATATTAGAAACGGATTGTAAAGTTTCCAAAGATAAATTGTTTCTATTCACATCTTGCCATCATTCATGTTTAAATCACTCTTCTGTAAGTGGCTCAGTTGTTCAACTGGAAATGGAAATGGAACCATTTATGGACTAGTGCACATGAACAAAATTAAGCTGTAAATATCTGGGCAGGGCCATTATTGAAGTCTGGAAACATCTGGGCCCAAAGCCCAAGCTAAGCCCCACTCCCACCATGTTCAGGTAATTGCTTAGATGATTTATAAACTTGCTGTTTCTATTAAAATAGCTTTAAGATAAATGAAAGCCACTGAATATATGTGTGTGTGTGTGTGTGTGTGTGTGTGTGTGTGTGTGTGTGTGTGTGTGTGTGTGTGTGTGTGTGTGTGTGTGTGGTGGGAGGGGAGGGCAGGGGGTGTTCTCACCCTTCTTTGGAAAGATGCAACATTCCTGCTTCAAAGACAGCACTCACACCTTTCTAAATTCAGAGTAAAGGCATAATTACTACAAGAAATGTGCCCATCTACTCACAACATTTGAGTACATATGTTGAATTGTTTAGGGACTTAATATCGTCCTATCAAAATTCATGTTTAAGGATTTTATTATATACTTGTTGGGTTTTTTTACTTCCTATCAGAATTAATATATTTGCAGCATATTCATGAGATCCATCTGAGAGTCTACATACCTTAACTACCCTAACTGACTCAGTGAGCATTGCCCCAGAAATGGAGTCAATACTCAGCACTGAGACATCAGGCTTTTGGTGAGGTCACAGCACCTGAGATCAAGTGCTAGTTTTGACAACATTCATCGAAAATGGTTTTCAGAGAAACTTGAAGACAGGAGCCATGTTTCTGGACCTGACAGCAGCATATGACATAGTCTACCACACAGAGCTCTAAGTCAAATTGTCAAGATCACTCCCAGCATGGGTAGTCAACATAATTGACCTTCTCCTCCACAACAAACATTTCCAAATGCTCACAGGAGACAGAATTAGCATGTGGAAAGACAAGCCAATGGTCTACTCCAAAGCTCTGTGCTGGCACTGACTCTTTTCAACCTGTATGAACCTAAGCTCATCTAGACACATAAGTTCACATTTGCTTAGGCATCCAAGCATGATCATTCCCAGAACTTAAAGGCTCCCTAAAGACTGACTTGATTAAGACAGCAAATACTGTATTTGGTTGCATTTACAATCAAGTGTGACCAAGACAATTTCAAGTGTGTTCCATCTTTACAACACAAGAGCAGACCAAGAACAGAATGTATTTCTCAATGGGTATTACTTGAAACATGAATCCCATCCAGTTTACCTTAGAGTAACTATCGATAGATCTCGCACATATCTTAACCACCTGAGGAAAACTATGGCTAAGGCAACAACCTTCTAAGCAAACAGGCCAGCACTTCATTGCGAGAAAATGCTCAGACTCTCTGATCATCCAGTTTAGACCTTAAGGTCAGAAGGGACCAATGTGATCATCTAGTCTGACCTCCTGCACAAAGCAGACCATAGAACCCTACCCATCCACTTCTATAACAAACCCCTAATCCATGTCCGAGTTATTGAAGTCCTCAAATTGTGGTTTGAAGACCTCAAGCTGCAGAGAATCCACCAGCAAGTGACCCATGCCCCACGCTGCAGGGGAAGGCGAAAAACCTCCAGGGCCTCTGCCAATCTGCCTTGGAGGAAAATTCCTTCCCGACCCCAAATACGGCGATCAGCTAAACCCTGAGCATGTGGGCAAGACTCACCAGCCAGCAGGAAAGAATTCTCTGCAGTAACTCAGATCCCATCCCATCCAACATCCCATCACCGCCCACATGGCATACTTACCTGCTGATAATCAAAGATCAATTGCCAAAATTAAGCTATCCCATCATACCATCCCTTCCATAAATTTATCAAGCTTAGTCTTAAAGCCAGATATGTCTTTTGCCCCCACTACTCCCCTTGGAAGGCTGTTCCAGAACTTCACTCCTCTAATGGTTAGAAACCTTCGTCTAATTTCAAGTCTAAACTTCCTAGTGTCCAGTTTATACCCATTCGTTCTTGTGTCTACATTGGTACTAAGCTTAAATAATTCCTCTGCCTCCCTAATATTAATCCCTCTGATATATTTATAAAGAGCAAGCGTATCCGCCCTCTGTTACTCTGCAGCAGAATACTGAGCTTCAAGTCCGGCTCCTTTCATCTGACATCATCGACTTGGTTGATACACAGCTACATTTAACCATGCACATAGTAACTGGGATGATTTGACCCACACCAGTACCGTGATTCCCCATCATCACTCCTCCACACATCCGTTGTGAGGTTTATATAGCTCGAAAGGTTGAGAAGATCAGGGCAAACCCAAGCTACCACTATACAAAGACCTCTTCAACCACCCAACAGCACGCATGTTGTCAAGGAACCCATCATGGGCTCGCTTGCCCTGGCCAGATTTCTCTGTGATGCCAATATAGCATGAAGAATGGTCTGCAGCTGATGTCAATAACCAACTCTTATAACTGACCAGCTCACGCATGTACCTGGCTTTGATTTGCCATGCAGCTCATGAGCCTCTTTGAACCTATTTTGAATGAGCCAGGGTCAATGTGCAGCCAGCCTTCATATCTGTCTGTCTGTTCTTGGTCACAGCGCAATGTCACCCATCATTGACAACTGACCTCTGACCAGATTTGATGGTGGTCTGAGGGCTCTGCACTTCGCTAATGAGGCTTCCTGAGATTAGCTTGGCAAGCTCTAAATCTGATAAGAAGACCCTTGGGCCACGTGACTAAAGCCAAGATCAGCAGAGGCACTCAGGCTTGACTCTCCCCACCCCTTTGCTATGAAAGGGAAGGGACAATAGATAGGGTATTCGCCACAGGAATCTCTTCCATTCTGGAACTCGCTCAGCCCAAACCTGTCAAATTTCAGAGCATATTGTAAAAGTCATCTATTTTACAGGGCTGCTGAGAAAGGTTGAGGGTA
This sequence comes from Gopherus flavomarginatus, assembly GCF_025201925.1. Taxonomy (NCBI): domain Eukaryota; kingdom Metazoa; phylum Chordata; order Testudines; family Testudinidae; genus Gopherus; species Gopherus flavomarginatus. The sequence continues at coordinate 47,640,101 of NC_066626.1, read as the reverse complement.
CTGGTTTTCAGGTGGAGTGGGACAGGCACATGCTGTCATGGTATCTATCATATATTGGCTGCTAGGCTACATTTTATTTCTTCTTTACTAGATCATGTTGCTGGGTGATATTTTGTGATTGTAAATATAACTATTTTCAGAGCACAAGATCTTCACTGTAAAAAGACGTTTTATATTTTCTACTATCTATTTCAAATAAATAAATACCCTAACTGCACTTCCAGCACTCTCCCACCACCATTACTACCTCTTCATATTAGTACTCAAAAAGCCACATGGATTAGATATGGAAAAGGGTTAAAAATGCAGTCCTCCAAGTGCTACACTTTTTCATGTTATTGAACTTTCTATGTCATGCAGCCTATTGCACAGCCCCAACATGCAATCCTGCACTAAAAACCAAGGTGGGTTTCTAAGCATATGCACAGGTTAAAAGTGACACACACTAGTCAACTCTTAGGGGGAAAAGCATCAGATGACTCATGCTGCAGTGCCACCATTATTTCTCCAGTCAGTTAGCTATGCTTTGTCCACAGATCATTAAGATGTAAAAATATGATCCAGCACTTTCCGGGATTGGGCTGTCTTAATAAAAGGCTTCTGCTTTCTCATGCAGTTATTTATCCTTACACTTTTGATCATCCATTCACATTATGCAGCAAGGAGAAGGAACACTTTACATATACGACTGTATCAAACTAGGAATTCGTTAGTGAATCCTACATGTTGTCAACTGTTGACTCTCAAAGCTATCTGTTTGACAGACCTTGGTTTAGCTTCACCTATGAAGACTGTATTTGGATTTTTTTTTTAAAAGTGCTTTTCAAAAAGAGAGAAAGAACTGGTTGACAAAGGATTAAACGTAGGTCTCTTGATTATAGTCTAGGTGACTGACAAAATGAACCAAAGGAAGCCCCTAAAATTTTACTTCCATTCTTAGATTCTCCCTCATTCTTTATTATGCTGTCTAGAACTACGTTGTGCTTCCTCATTCTTGAGATTATCTATCCAGCTTCAAATGTAAAGCTGTAATATATTCATGCAATTAACTACGCAAAATTTGTCTATAGTAACACACTTATCTGTGTGATAACCTGGAGGGCCTAGGTTCAATCATCAACAACTGTAGATACTTTTCTCCTACACAGAGCGTGCATGCTCAAACTGAATTTCAATATGAATTGCCAAGATAACATCTAGAAGTGTTTCAATACTAAAGTGCTGCAATTGGAAAAAAACTAGTAAGCCTTCAGAAAAGGTTATTGGCTTGGTTGGTGACTATTGTGTATGGAAGGATCAAAAACGGACTTTTCTGCGGGGGGAATGAGAATGGTTATTTCATGATGCCAGAGTCAAGAATCTTTTGTCTTTTTTTGTGGGGGTCTTTGTTTGTTTGCTGACATCTCCAGGTTTGAAGGAAAACCTGAAAACAAAATATTGGGCATGAGTCTCCTCTCTCCTATACTAGTTTTGTGGCAGTGTAACTCCACTAATTTCAATGAAGCTACACCACCATAACACCGGTATATTGGATTGGAGAAATATGGTCTCCAACTAATTATCATTTGAACATTTGATCAATTCTGATTTCCCTTAAATTCTATAATATCACTTGCTATAGCACTAATGACAGATACAAGAAAGAAAATGGCATGGGGCATTCACAGAGACCAATGGATAAAGCAACTGAACTTAGGACACAGGAGAGCTCCTCAGTTTAACCCCAGATGAACTCTTTATTTCCTAGATTTTAGTACAAAATGAGTTAACAAGTCTCAAATACCATAGGATTGATTCATGGAGAGTATTTACATGGACAGTCCCACTGAGTTAAGACATCCATTAATTGTTAAGTCAGTGAAGTGATTACACCAATTGCTCGTTTACCACAGTTGTGATAACCTCTATAAGGTCACAAAGTTAAATCTTTAAACACATACATACCTACATACATAAAAATTACCATGGCAGGATATTTGACTCCAATACGGCATTTCTTATTTTAAGTAAAAATAGGTAACAGTAAGTATTTCTTTTTTAGAAACTGTGATCACTACACATCCATTTCTTCTTAGATTACTGTCATGTTATAAAAAAGGCACACAAATCTTATACTTAAAACAAAAGTTTTTAACTTTCTAAAGCACATTGCAGTGTGCAGGTCTGCATTCACTCTTGAAGGCTAGACAGAGTGAAGCTGCTGGAGCATTAGAATGCCCTCTAGAGGCTGGATGTCTGGCTAATTAACTTTCTGATATTTTGCAAAATGCAGAGGCAGCTACATGCATTGAATCTATGAATGAGCACTCTTCTTTAAGACACATATTCTCAGACATCTTAAATATTAATACTGCAAACAAAACCTATACAGGGTTCCTGGCTACTATAAATATGAATAGCACAGGAAGGCATAAATTAAAAATCCATTATTTAATCAGATCATAGGTGCTTACGCACAGTGCCTAAAATGTATAGATCATCTGGATTTCAGATATGCCAGCCACAGATGTACTTAAAAAAAAAAAAAAAGGATTTATTCCTATCTACTGAACAGTGACTCCGTTAAGATTCAAATATATTTAGAGTACCCCACAAAAATTATTGCTATCCACATATACAGCTCTATATAACTGTGTGTATAGATTCCCAAGATGCAGAAATATTTTGAAGGTAATTTGGGGGCCAAATTCTGCTCTAGTATGCACATAAAGAGGTTCTATGGAATTATTCTGTTCTTACAGCAGTTGAGGATATAGCCCACGGAGTTCTTAATAACTTAGCTCCACCTGCATCTGTCTGGGCAGAACTCATGACATAGATGCTGTAGACAGATGGATTGATTTGTTGTTTTCTTAAATGGTACATTACTTTTATTCTTATTATCTTACTGTTGACAGCAAGTGGATCCTATTCAGCGTCTCATGAAATAAAACTTGTTTGCCTGAAATTCTGCATGTAACCATCCACAACACTAGAAAAACCTATAACAGCAAATCATATTACAACATAAAAGAAACGTTTCTTGACCGAAGTCATCCTAAGCAAAATGTGCATATACAATGTTTGATTTCTTCCAGCAATTTTCAACTAGGTAATGAATACATTAATGGCTATCCAGTTATGTTATAGTCTTTTACATAAAAAAAAAAAATTCACAAAAATGCACTCGTTTGATATTCACTGATTTAAAAAAACAAAAACAAAAAACTATTACCACATAAATGCAAAAGAAAGAAAATAGTTATTTTCACCTCTAAAGGGATAGTTAAATGATAAATTAACATCATTAATGAAAACCTTACAATACTACCATACCTACCATACTTGATTTGCCTGTGGAAATTACCATTATACGACAAAGCGTATAATCTGTTCTGATTGGTGAGGGGGGAAGGTGGGGAGAAATCAGTCGTTAACTACTACTAAATGAACAGTTTTCCAGTGCAGTTGTCTTCTAATTAAATCTAAGTGTGGAGCACAGTCACTGAGATGCGCTATAATAATTTGTTTGGGCTATATTTTTCTCCTTTTGTTTTTCCTTCTCATGCTCTTTTTTTGTTTTTCTTTCTTTCCTGCTTAGCAGAATACCTTGTACCTTTTGTAAAGTGAGCAAGAAAAGAGTTTCTTGCAAATTCCATACAAAGGCATATATCAGTGCTCATCCCCTTTGACCCTCTTCAGAAATGTAGCTTATCAACTTCTTAATTCTTTCTATTGACAGGTACCAGCTCAAAACCTCAGTATTGTATCCCAACCTCTATTCCAAAAATCCAATCTTACCGATGATAGTTCAACGTAGTCCTTTTATTAACAATGAGATAGCTAAGTCAATGGTGCAGAACAATATCTAGTGGTTCTGTATTCCAGTAGTAAGTAGTTGCAGAGAAAACTAAAATTAGTCATAAGGTCTTTGCAATTTAGCTCCCAGCAACTCATAATAAAGCTAGCTATCATGAATACAACCGCTTACTGATATCCAGACAGCTTAGCACCCAGTGAGGATGTTTTTAAGAGGTTGTCAGTTTCTAATAAGTTTATGATCTTACAGAAAAAAACAACAACACAACTCATCTTAGTTAGAGATGGAAATGATTTATTAGATCATGGAGTCTATCCCCTCTGTCATTACAGCAGATCTACTACCAGGTAAACTATATAACATATTAAATGAAACAGATTTAAAATTTTTATTAAAGCTAATATTCAAAATCAAATTTACACAAGTTAAGAAGGAAGGTACTGTACATCTGGGGTCAGGCTTGAGTTATAAGAAGTTACAAGTATCAGTTACAAGGTTCACAAGATACATACATAGCACATAACCAGCACAGACCCAGATTGGGGTGGGGGGTTTTTTAAACCATCAGTGAATAAGTGATTTTGGGTATGCCACCTACAGAATGTATTTAGATACCCCACCCATGTACCTATTCACTACAACAAGTCAGCGTTGTTGTAGCGAATAGGTACATGGGTGGAGTGCGTCCCTTGGTTCGTCCAGGGAGGAAGTGGGTTATTTTCCCTGACCAGCAGTCTGGTTTAGTCGTCCCAGTACTGATGGTGTCCCGTGAAGTGCTCCATGTAGATGTCTCTGGACCACCTCATGGTGTTGGACAGCATAAGCTGTCTCATGAGCCGGACGTAGCACCAACCAACTCCACACACTCTCAGCACCGGCTCATTGTGGGGGTCCCATGTGTCCAAGGCTCCCACGACCAGGGCATGGATCTGGACCTCGTAGCTCTGGGCTCTTAGGGTGTCGGCCAGCGGGATGTATTTCAATATCTTCTGAGCCGGGCCTCATGGAAGACCAGGGACCTGTTTTCGAAAGGCACCGTGATGTCCACCACGAGGATCCTCTTCTTTTCCTCACTAGTCACGACGATGTCGGGTCGCTGTTGGCTGTCCATTCCAGGGATGGTGGAGTCGACGGTGATCTTCACCAGGGACGGCAGGACAGCTTTCACCAGCCAGTTCTGGATGGTGCTGCTATGCTCCGGAGCGGTGCTTACAGCCACACAGGACGTGGGGCAGGGTCTTGTTGGGATAGCCACACTTCCTGCAGTGTTTGTCCCAGTTTCCGTGACAGACGGCTTCGTTGAGGGGAACGCAGTTGAGCCAGGCACAGTGGACGAACAGCCAGTCGATGAACCTGGTGAAGCTGCCCCTGGGGAGGAAGTGGTTGCTGGCATCCCACTTGCTGGTCTCATGTTCCCAGAGCTCCCACGACCACGGCGTGGATCTGGACCTCGTAGGCCTATGCTCTCAGGCTGTCGGCCAGCTATACTTGATCTTAGTCAAAGGACAGAGTTACATAAATGTTGGTAATGGTGTCGATGAGACTCCATAGAATGTATTGGCCTTTAGATGCACAGCATATTCTCCTGCACTTATTAAATTCAAATATAAAAGGCTTTCACAATGGGCGGGGGAAAGCAGGGAAAGTAACAGATTTGCTTTGAAAGAAATGGAGAACTCCCATTTTGCAAAGATTGCTCTACATCAGCCAGGCTTAAATAATGGTATTGCAAACTGAGGCCCAGAGAAATTGAGAACATATAAACAAGCTTTGTCATTCACACCCCAAAGGGTTTTGGGGGTGATTTAAAATGTCTGTAAATCTAGATCATGGGTGAAACTATTTTGTTACCTTTCTTGTGCCACTCGAGCTGATCCAGTGCTCATGCCAAAAAGAAGTTCATTTTTAACTCAAGAGCAAAGTGACAACTAGTTAAAAATGCCCATTAGCCTTGTTAAAAAAAAAAAAAAAGTGCTGCTCACTCTGCTATGCTACTTTTACTTAATTAACCCCTTCAGTACTGTAAAAAAATAAATAATAAAAATAAAAACCCACAATACTAGGTTTAAAAGAAAAGGAAAAGGAGGGAATGAAGTCACTTGAGGAGATCCAGCTTTTCCAGTGTAACAGCATAGTTAATTATTTGGTTGCAATTTAAAAAATATTTCAGTATCCCTAGACACTATTATCTGTATGTACAGCAACCACATGGAATAATGAAGGAATCACTTCTTAAAGTCTTTAAAATGGGGGGGAGGGACGTGGATGTGGACTTATATATACACACACACACAAACACACACACACACCATTGTGTAATTGCCTGTAAAGAGCTTGGAAACAGCTCACCTCTTCCAGATGTATGTCAAGATCCTAGGTTTACTTTCGCACAGCTACAAGGTTTCAATATAGAAACCAATTCACTCTAACCTAACTCACTTCTGATTATTATTAGAAACTCATTATTTTAGGCCATTTATCTTTGTAGTAGTTATGCACCATTAAGGAGCACAATGCCTGTAATTATTTAAAAAGGAAGAAGTAAAACCAGGAAAAGTTTCTGCAATTAGAAAAACATCGTCTTTTTAATGTTTTGCTAACCAGCTGCAATGTTTAGGTTTATAAACCAAAGCACGCTTCCTGAATTACAGTCAGCTTTAAACACTCACTGTAAGTTCACTAACAACAAGGGCATTTGAGTTCTGCTTTTTAGCTCTGTTTTTTACATCCCAAAAACTAGGAGTCAAATTCTCCTCTGAGTTCCACTGAGAAAACCCCATTTGTGGCATGTCAAGATAGGCACATCTTATAAATCAAGCCCAAAACTTTTCAAGTTCTGATTTTGGAATGCTCTACTTGAGCCATCCAAGGCCTGGTTTCCAAGGGCATTGCAAACTGCCAACTCCAAATGAAATCAATAGAAGCTGAAGGAACTCAGCAAGTCTGATAAAGAGCCAGCCAAAATCAGAGACCCAAATTGCACTTCCTAAGTTAACATGAGACAACATCCCATGATCCTCAGAGTATTCCATGTTTGGTGAGGGAGAGGGAAGAATCAAACTGTACCTAATCAAAACCCAGACAGGAGGGTGCACTACAAATAAGACTATTTTTTAACCAGAGTTAACCATAGCAATAGTTTTACTATAACTAATTTAAAGGAGCAGATGTGCCTTTGAGAAAGATATATTCTGCTAATTACTTGAACGAAGGACTCAGTTGAAATATTTTCCCTTTACTTAAGTCCGACTTTGAAAATTACCATTATTCTATATGATATAAATGAAGTTGTCCAGTGAGTGGAAGATATATCACACTATAACCCTTTCAGCTTTAGTTAATAGTTCAAACCATATAAGCCTAATAAGGTTACAGTTGCTAAAAAATTATCTGCATAAGCATATATTCATGCACAATTTGCATTAGCTATATTTGATCTAGATCATCTAAATCAAGGGTTTGTCAATTCAACTCGCTATACAATCTCAATTTTCAAAAAAAGACACTGTATATTAAAATTTGCCTGCGAGATGGCAGTGTCATTGACAGATTTCTTATCACCAGACATACCAAAAGCCAAATCCTGAAAGGTGCCGATTATCTACAACTGAAGCCAGTGGGATTTGCAGATGTTCAGCATTTTGAAGGCTTTATACAAACAGCAATGCCATATGCGTTAATCTGAAAACGGGCTGAAAAATCTCAACACCAGCATTATGGTACAGTACTAGCTCAATTAGCATTACTGCTCAAGTTGTGAAAATGAAGAATGAAAAAACCTTGTACATTTTACACCTATGACAAACCACTGTGTGGCATAGTGTTGTGAAATGTTAAAAAAGCAGTGTTGTTAAGACAAAAATCAAGAATCACAAGATTGTTACATGAACAGTTTCCAAAATATATTTATGCCTTTACTTTATTAAAATACTTACGTAATTAAGATTTATCAATCACCCTCTATATAGATGTAAACGATTACTTAGTTGGTAACATTAAGACAGAATACCTATACAGTTTTTACATTTGTTTCAAGTTTGTGAGTATATATGTATATTTTCTTCAGTGCTGCATTAACAGTGATAAATACACAATAGCAGATTTTATAAAATTATAGAAAGATAAGTCATTGCTTAATTTATTTTCAACTGCATAGTTAGTAAGTGGTTTATAGTCTGCTCCCATATTCAAAAAGTATTTGTCTTGCAAGTTCAAAACTGTAGTGATTTTCTGATTGAATTGCTGAGAGAAACAGTTCACTCATTTTCTATAATTTTCTCACATTTACAGAAATGTTAATCTGATTCTGCATTTGTGAAGGATACCGTGTATTCATTTAATTTTGAATTTATGTCTTACTCAATTATGTACATAAGGCAATCACGTAAATTAAAAATTCTTCTTTGCAAACTACATATAGATCTTTAAATAATAATGAAAACATAATATTGTTTGTTAGCTAATTTCATAGAAAGTACACCTCTACCCTGATATAATGCGACCCGATATAACATGAATTTGGATACTACATAGTAAAGCAGCGCTCCAGGGGGCGGGGCTGCGCACTCCGGTGGATCAAAGCAAGTTCGATATAATGTGGTTTCACCTATAATGCAGTAAGATTGTTTGGCTCCCAAGGACAGCGTTATATCGGGGTAGAGGTGTACTAGACCCTCATGTATATATTTATTTACCCTCTAGAGATACACGTAAGATCCCAACTGTGCTGATTTATACAGCAACATTACACTACTTTTTTTTAGGTTCTCATATATGTGAATAATCAATGGAAACAGAATTTTATTAATAATTAGGCCAATAAATGAAGAATTTATTTTTACAATTCTGTATACAGTACATGGTCCACAAAAGGCCAACAACAAGGGCTTTAAATAGGATCAATTCTTTTCCTTTTCTGAAACAATCTTGTAAGTGTCTAAGTACTGGAGGACATAAAAGAATAGTTACTTCTATGAGCTCTTTTGATATGTCTCTTCATGGTGGAGCCATCCATGAGTGATGAGAGATATCTCTTTTGAAAATAAATGGTGCACCTTCAAGGTGCGTTCAGAAACATTCTTGCTGGACCTTCCAGTATGTCTCAGTTTTGACTTGAAAAGGATACAGTACTTTATTTTTAAATCTGTTTCAGTTATCACAATGTGATACCTTATATCAGTCAATACCTGCAAACCTTGTTCTCCCAGCCTAGACTAAATGATGCTTTCTACGCGTCAACACAGGAGGCTGAAATAATTAGGTTGCTGAGGAGGGGATGGGGCAATTTAGAATGGGTGGTGACAGTAGCCTAACAAACTAAAGTTCACACTTTTAACATGACATACTGAACGGTTAATGTTACTGCAGATAAAGGTTACTTTTCCTCCACAAGCATAGCTGTCACACACACATTTATATAGCAGTACTATCAGTTCACAACAGTCAAAATGTCAATACAGATACTATTGTAAGAGACTGATTATATTTGTGTATAACCCTCTTTTCCCGTCACACCGTCTGTTGTCACACAGCAACATTAAACAATTGTTGGAAACTCTCCTCCCCCCTTCAATCTATAAGCCAAAATACACTTATTTTAACATAAGCTGTACTGAGCACAAATGTCAATGTAGAAATAAACAGCTCTTTTAACTTGATTAATTAAGAATTAAAACTAATTGCATAAACCCTCCTGTATTCATTAACGATACCCATTTGCTTGCATTCTGGGATACAGGAGACAAGTTGAGACGATAATCTTGCTGAGAAGGGAAATGATGAAGTCATTTACAATATCTTAAAAAGGGGCAACACAACTATTCATCTGACACTCCAAAATGTATCAGGAAGAAGTACCTTTAGGTGACAGTTTACAGTTATTGCTCGGAATACTTATGCAAATCTATCCCCAACTCTCCCCCCATAAGTATATATTTTCAACTTCCATTAGAATTAGTAGGAGTTACAAATGTATATCAAATTAATTCCTAGGTATTTATCAAAACAGATGATACAAAAAAGTTTAAATACAATGTAAGAAACAACAATTTTAGATGACCAAGTCCCATTGAATGCATGTTCTCACTGCTAGAGTATGAAAGCAAACAACATGCACATTGCTGAAACCCATTTGTCACCACCAAACTATAATCAGGTTGCATGTGCATGCATTCCAAAATATTGCACAAAAATTGTTGGATGCAGTGGCAGTGTATGCCACCATTCATTGTGAGGCACGGTATGTATATAAGGTGAGCTGTGGAACAAGCATATGAAACCTAAATAAACCACTTGTTTTAAAAAACAAACCATAGGAGGATTGATTATATGTTCAAAATAGAATATGAAAAGGTTACAAAAATAGCAAAACTAATTATAAGTGGGGCAAATGAACCTCCATGGCCAAAAATTTACTGCTACACTGAAATAATCTGGTTAATATCTATTTCACAGGAACAATTTGGTATTGTAATAAATTAAATTAAGACAGTGGTAGTATTTGCTGTACTGATTCTTAAAGCACATAACTGTATTCACATGATTTAATAATATCAGAAATTGCTACTTCAATAATGTATTAATATGGGCTTTTGCATTATGTACTTAAAAACATGCTATTTTTAAAAAGATAAATATGCAATTGGTATGACACTAATTATTTTTAAATATAGCTGAGACGGAGATGAGATTTTTTTCCCCAATATGCAAAACATTTTAAATTGAAATATCATTAAGTTTTATTCCTGTATTTAAACAAAGGGGAAAAAAACTGTTTTGGGCATCCTATTATACAAACACTAAATAGGCACAGCAAGAAATGTTACAGATCTGATTACAAATTGTTTAGTGTTGTTGAAGTAGTTTGACAGGTATAGCTACTAGTACCTTATGAACAAATGTGTATATTTTATTTTCATATTATCTGTGCCAAAACACATCATAGCAACATAATTCTATACAAAAAACAGAAAAATTCAAATTCTCATCACTGTAGCCCAACTGCGAGTAATGTTAATCCAGAGTATTACTTTCTGATACTCCTCGTAGCCTAAAACTGAAAATTGCAAATCTAATTTCCCTCTCAATTTCAGGAGTCTGTGCTATCCCAAATCAGCCATCTATATCTCTTTTCACTATTATCCTCAATGGTCAAAAAGTTGATCTTACTAACATCAACAAATATTTACAGATCACAGAGTTAAGGCACCATACTAGTTTGTAGGTTACTGCAAATATAGATCTCCCTCTACGAAACACAGTATACACACTCTCTTTAATGTGCAGATTGTGCAAGGTGCTGAGCACCTCTTAGGTCTCTCAGACTCTTAAAAACCTCCTGCGGTGTCTCAGCTGTTTAAGTATCAGAGGGGTAGCCGTGTTAGACTGGATCTGTAAAAGCAGCAAAGAATCCTGTGGCACCTTATAGACTAACAGACGTTTTGGAGCATGAGCTTTCGTGGGTGAATACCCACTTCGTCAGATGCATGTCAGCTATTTAAGGGCACCTTGAAGGATGAGACTTTGTATTTGTAGAATTTAGGAATGTAGCATATTGCAGCTGGATTTTTTTTTTCTTTCCTCTTCTGTTCTAGCCACTATCTTTTAAGGATACAGATTAGAGTGAGGAAACTGTTTGTGATGTTTTGGGATTTAGAGAGTGAATGTGCAAAAATGAATGCTTGCAAGAATTTGGAAGCATCAGATATTTTTGTGCTTATATTTCTCACTCACACAACCTTAAAATAGGGTAAAAGGTCAGATGCCATGTTGAAATGGAATCAGATACTCTAGTAATGATTTTCAATTTGAAAGACATCCCTTCACCTAGCTCTATTTATTGGGACTTTTTATTTTTTACTTAGAGAAAATTCCAAGCTTATTCCCATTCTAAATTCCCTGAAGTGATCTTATAAGGAAGATAATGTTTCACTTAAAGGATAAACTCTTGCTGCTAGAGATGGTAATATTCTGAAACAATATCAGGGATATGCAATCCTGAATTTACAGCTCTTAAAAGTTAACTTTATAGCTATACATTTTGGATCAGATGAGTATCTAAATTTCCATATATTTTTATATTTCAGATTTCAAAAGGAGCTTTCAATAGGTCAAAAATGGTATTTTATTTTAAAAAGTGGGCCAGATGCTCAGGTCCTTTGATGCCAATCTGTACAAACAAAGAATCTGGCCCAATAGCTACAATTTCAGTTCAAAGTTATCACTATGAAAATTAGACTATTATTTTGTTTCTCATATGCTGTCTCAATAATAAAAAGGACTTTCAGATCGTTCTAGTGTTATCTTTATGCCTGTTACTTATCAGTGACTAACTACTGATTAATCAAGTATTCTCAATCAACAGTGTACCTCAATACCTCAAATATTTGCAGAACAATATTCTCCAATCACAAAAAAAACACCCAAAATAATACATCAATGTAAAATTCCAGTAATTAAATTTATCAACTCCATGGTAATAAATCTGGCAGTTTATAAAAGTATTATGTGAAGTTTGTTCTCTTAAGGGATATATTGATTGAGGGCAAAGAGCCAAATATATTTCTGTTATTAGATCTGAGAATGCTACATTAGACCAGCATGTTAAAAACAACATACAATGTTTCACACACACAGCTCTCATGCTGATTTTGTACCATCAAAACCATTCCTAACAAGCAGATTAGCTGATTAATTAATGATTAAGACTGCAGAAGATCAGTCTTTACATCTCACACTTCTTATATGCATACAAGTGTTTAACTTATTGACAGTAAGCATTCAGACTGATTTTCATCTAGAGACTCCCTTTTAAAAGCACATGTAGGGCATATAGTCAAAAACAGATTTTTAACTATTTTCCTAAACCATAAAATAGTCTAAGTTGGAAAGTGAGGTTTTGAAGTTCAAGCTTTGCTACCTGAATCTACACATGATGAAAAATTCAATAATTGTACAGTTAATAAATTAAAAGATGAACAACACCAGAGGAAGAGGATTGCAGCTGTATGCAACTGCTAATGAAACCCACACAAAAATCACAGATAATCTTAAAATGTTGTGGGGTACAAATGTATAATCTATGCAGGAATATTTTTTTCATTAATTTTTTTTACACTGTGTTCGTAACATGAGCAAGTATTTGCAGAAGAGTTTGTGAAGTTCCATTTTTTACTGATTGGTATAAAAAAATGCTACCTTTAGATGTACATCAAGAAAAAATAGAAAGAAAACTTTTGACTCAGCTCAAAAGTAGAAGCCTTTAAAAATCAACAGCTAATGATTAAAGATGGTCTTTTTCGCTGACAACTGTGTGAGCAAAATATTAATAAAAAAATCTTTCTATGCTACTACAATTAGGACAGCAGATATCCCTGTATTTTCACAGATGTTCCAATGGATAATATAAACAACTGGATCCTGTACTGTACGTATCTTATTAGGGGAGGAAAGGGGGGGGGAACACCAGGTTTGTGTAGGAGTCACATCCTGTTACAAACATCAAACAACAATGAGGCTTTATTACCATGCTATTATTCTTTCATATCAAACATGATTAATTAGCAAGTATAACACTCACCAAAACTCCCACCACGCTTCTGTTTGCTGCCTATTTGCAAATGGAGCTATATGGAATATCAAGCAGCCATAAGCAGCATTAGTCTCACTTTATTGGAGGCAGGAGGGGGAGAAGAGAGAGAGAGAAAAGGCGAGAGAGAGAAAAGGTCAAAGTGCCCTATTTACCCAAAATAAGGATATTTTTAAAATACCTGTGTAGGAACTTCCTTGATAATCTGTATAACTTCATGCACAATGAAGTAAAGGAAAAAGTTGAAAACAAGTTAGTTGATGTAGTTCGTTCAATCATTGAAAATAAACTGGATAGGTACTTTGAATGTACAGTTATTGCAGTTTTAAGTAAAAATGCAGTACTTCAGTGAGAATGAAAATGTGGCTCACATAACAAAAAAAATCTCAGTAGAAAGAAGGTGAAAAGGGGGAAGATAAATTTAAGAAGACTCCTAATACAGTATGTTGCAAGCTATGCCATCCAAATGCCACTTTACTTGCCATAAAACACCTTGGCAGTAGGAGAAACTTTACATGAAGAGGGATGTGAGGAGGATGACAAACACAGCATGAGAAATGCAAGACTGAAATGAAGGCAGAAAACTGGGATTTGTTTTTTCCATCAAAACTTTGTAAACAGCACCACAATAGCAACAAGGAAAAGGTCTGTCAGTTTGAAAGCAACAGTTGCACTACTGAGCAAGAAAGCATGCCTAATAAAATGTCTGAACGTACAGATAAGTTTTTATAAGTATGAACATAAATGCACGTGCCACACATTCAAAGTTAAAATTTTATTATGGAAAAAAATATGACAAATATCTGATACCTCCTTATTTTCCTCGGTTCTGTACCACAGTGCAGTAGTAACAAAATTTTGGTTTTGTCATACCCAGAGAGAAGTGATTTTTAAATTTATATTGGTCCTAATCTCTTTAGCTTTTTCAGTTTTATAAATGTAGGATAAAAAAAAACATCAAAGCAGTTTCCACCTCCAATCTAACTTTTAGAGTATCAATGTGACAAGTCGCTGCTTGATAGATGTTTCTCTTGATAAACGACTTGTTCAAAAGAGACATTGTAGTTTTCATTTCCTGACCACAAAACACGTTTAATTTGCAACAGCAGAGCTGCTCGAGTGTGACTAGTTCCCACTTTCCAGCCTTTCAGGTTTGTGACTGTGTCATGCCACATAATTGGGCAAAACAAAAACTAGAAAGGAGGTGCATCTGCTGGCAACAATAATTGTATCAAAACTTTTCTTCAGACATGTAACTGATAATATTTCACTTAAGAGTGGGCTTTAAAAACAACACACAAACTAGGTAAGGATTTTCTAGGGAACAAAGCACATCTTAAAATATTTACCTAAATGCCTTAGAATATACATAACTGCCTAGCACTACTATGTTCATTGCATATTTCTGATATTATTATTATTATTACTATCATCCAGGAATCACATTGAAATATCCACCTGTTCACACCATCCAATTTCTGCTCTGAGCATACAGTCCAATTCCCGATTTAAAATTTATAAATGTAATATCCTCCTCATCACAAGCAGCAGTCCAATCTGCTCTGAATATATATTACAGCTTTAACATCACAGAGGGAAATTTCCCATCTGGCAATCACATTCGCTCCAACAGCTCTAGGAGAAGGGGAAAAAAAAAAAAAAGCTGTGCCCCTCTCTCGCTCCTCAAAACATTTCTCAGGGCAAATTAGGTGCATCTGAAATAAACAGTTGCCTTATTGATCGCTTTAAAGTCAACAAGTTCCAAATGCAAAATTCAATTAGCTCATCCCCATTGTATAGCAGTCCAGTCCACACACACACACACCAGACACAGTCACCTACAGCGCCAAAATAGGAGTGTACATTGTGCAACTGCTCTCTCAATCCCTTTCTTGCATTCAGATGCGTTATTATGAGAAATCAACCACCACATACTCGAGATTCCCTCCTTCCCCAGTGTTCTCTCTATCCTTATTTGTTACTATCACATGCTATTAAAAGTCAGCATATCTCCCCACCACCACCTTTTGCTTGTTCAAAATAGATGAATAGCTGTTTCTGTTGCTAGTTCTCTAGCCTTAATTGCATATCTGGAAGTGTACATATTGCACCGCAACAAAGTCTATTGAAATCCCCCATGCTCCATTTTTCTGACTTTTTTGGGAAGTGAAGTGGGGGAGGCAGATGGGACTGCTGGGGGGTTGAGAGTGAGAGGTTTAAAAAATTAAGTCAATCTGAGCGCCTGATTATTTCATTCTATTACACATTAACAATAAAGCAATAACAGCCAGACACATGTACACTAGCATAAAATATCCTGCTCGTCGACAATAAACAATCGATCACAACTGTATTTTTGTTTTGTTTACATGCAAACCATTTCCTCCCCCATCATCACCTAAAACCTGCGGGAACTGATTACGCCAAAAGTGGAGAAAGATCAGCTGCAGTTCAGAAAAACAGTCAAATAATCTCATTAGTTTGAAATAGAAAAATACTGTATTTTAGCCGTGTGTATGTGTATATACAGAGACATATAGGTGTGTGTGGATTCGTTACTAAGCGTTTTTCTTTCTTCAGTCACTGAATTTTACTAATTTACATACTATTTGAGTCCAGTGGTGTTTATAGTGCACTGCTAGTACCATGCAACTTTAGGTTTACAACTGAGATCAATACAATGGACAAAACTAATTCTAAAATGATAACCAAATGACAGCAAGAAAAAATGCTTATTTACACAGTTAAAAATTTACCATTAAACATTAGGTTTATTGCTAGTCATATTCACATGCAAATTCCTCAGAGCTTTATCATGCTATTTAAATTTGTCTTTGCTATTTAGATGCAAAGGAAGTAGATCCCAAAACGGACATACCATAAACACTGGTGCTACTGATCATTTCTTGCTGGCAGCACAAAAAGCTGAATTGGATTTTTCACAAGCAGGAATTCCAAAGGTTGCTTTTCATTAAAGCCACTTTTCCTCTCAGCTATCAAATGTCACTGCCTTGAAACGTGGGCCCTTTCGTCAGGTATTCATTTAACCTACATGCATATAATTAAGTGGGAAAGCAACATCAACAAAAAGGGGATCTCAGATCACAAGAGAAGAAAGAAAGGAAAAAAAGCACATGACTAGGAATGCAAGTCCATGTCAATTTCACTCACTCCCATTGAAACTAACAAGAGCTCCAGGGAGGATAGTAATAGGATCAGTGGATTGTATATACCATTAAATTATACATCTTTCTCTCCGTTCCAAGCCAACAATACGCCCACCACGCTGTACCCCCTCCAAGATGATATGCTTACATTTTACTGCAACAGCTCCTCTGACATAATCATGTTCCCCCAGCTAAAATACTGCGATTTAACCCCAACTTTTGTTCTACGAGATTATTTGCACTTATTTACGTAGAAGTTAGCTCCCTGAGAAAGCGTAGTCCCACATTACCTGCACTTTATTATGTTTAATACAACTTAAAAATAAATCAGTTAGAGGAAGGTGGTGGGGAGGGATCTTGCAATCGCGAACTCTTAATCTCCCTACTATTGTCGGCAATGATCAAGGAGGAAAAAAAACCATGCACTGCAATTGTATATCTGTACTTTCCAGACTACAAGTAGGAAAGCAGGCTGGAAATATTTACTATATTAAACGATTGCAAATCAGATTAAATATTTAAGGCACAAGCAGGCGATTTTTAAAAATATATATATATGTCTGCTTGGATAGCTTTAAGATTATTTTTTTTTAATGAACGCTGGAAAAATGCAAAGGATCGTCTTACCTGCAGGTTTGGTACGAGAACGCGATAGGTTAGAGTAGCATCGATCCGCTGTGTTTGCTGATGAATGGGGGCTCGGGTTAAGTGAAGGTGCCTATGATTTGAAATCATTCCAAGTTTTTGAAGGGAAGACTGACTGCAGCCTCTGCCATGTTGGAATTTCAAACCCAAAACAGCTGCTTTGCAAGGAGCCAGCATGCCAGCAGCTGGACGCCTGCGCAGAGCGCCGCCGAGCCAAATTCAAATCACTTTCACACTAAAGCCAAAGATCAGTTTTCAAAGGGCCGAGGGGGAGACACGCAGGAGATTCATGTGCAGGGAGAGCTCAATGGCTGCGCTGCACAGGGCCGTGGCCGCACAGGTCATGTTACATGGCAGGGACTGCTGCCGCTTGCAGGGGCACACGCAAACACGGGCTGGAGGTGGCCGGGAGGTCATGGCAAAGCAGCCCGGGCGCTCTCACTCTCTTTCCTCTGTGGCAGCGGGGGAAGCGGGAACTAAATAGTTGGAATCCCCACCTCCATCCCTAGCCGCTGCCTCCCGCCGCAGCAATGTGCCTAGAGCCGTCTCCCCCTCAGCAGCGCTGTCTCCATGTCCCACCCCATCCCCCAGCGGCAGCAGCAGCGACTCCCGAGCTCCCCTCCCCCTCCCCTGAGCGGCGGCAGTGGCTGCAGCTGCCCCTCAGCAATACCCTCTGATCGATAGACTCGGTCGGCATGGCAAGCTCTGGCAGCGTGACCCGAGTGTAAGAGAGGGAGAAGATTGAAGGGAAAGGTTCAGTGGGCAAAGGAACTAAGGGGACCCCATGGCAGTGCCCAGCATGGGTTTGGGGGAAAGAATGACACTTTTTTTTTTAAAATAAAAATGCTCCACTTCTTCCACCCCATCTTCTTCCATCCTTGGTGCTGACTATCAGGGGCCTGGCATCCCCATGCTCCTGCCTGTCAGCTGTGATTTCTCAGCCTTTTTTCCTCTACACACACACACACACACACACACACACACACACACACACACACACACACACACACACACACACACACACACACACACACACACACACACACACACACACACACACACACACACACACACACACACACACACACACACACTCTCTCTTCTCTCAGTCCTCAACCCAAGAGGTCTCTCTCACACACACATGCCCAGTTTTGGAAGAATAAGCACAGGGTGGGAAGGCAGATGGTCCTCAGTTCTGAACCTAGCTCTGCCACTGACTCAGTATATAGCCTTGGGCAAGTCCCTTCACCTTTGTCTCAGTTTCCCTATCTATTAAATGGGGGTGGTGATACCTACCCAGAGAAGTGGTGTGAGGATTAATTAGTCAATGGCTGTATAGTGTTTTGAAGATGGAAAGTGCTATAAAAGTACTAAGAATTCTAATTCTCCTCTCTCTAGCCAAATTCATGCCTGTGCCCAAACTCCACTCAGCAAAGGGATGAAGCGAGACACTTAAGGCTTTATGCCATCTTCACATTTCCCTTTCATGAAGTTAGAGCAGCCTCAATGCTTGCCTATTCTTAAAATGTTACAGCGGCATAGCTATGCCACTGCAGCTGCACTGTTGTAGCACTTCAGCATACACATTACCTATGCCAACAGGAAGGGTTCTATCAGAGTACATAAGACACTCCCCGAGAGGCAGTAACTAGGTCAACAGAAGAATTCTTCCATCAACCTAGCGCTGTCCACATGGGAACTTAGATCAGTTTAGCAACACCACTCTGGGGTGGATTTTTCAGACCCATGACCAACCTAATTTTCTAGGCCAGGCCTCAGGAGTTGCCTTAATTTGAATCCAGCTGTCAACACCTTCTATGAGATGTCTGACAAGCAGAAACAAGTGAGGTATAGGAACACCCCAGCCACACTTCCTTTCTCCAGCACATCCCCAGCAGCTTCAGTGGAATGACACAGAACCAGCTGCTGGGAGGAATCTGGCAAAAGGTTCTTAGGATTGCTTTCCAATCTCTTTAGGCTGGCAGACCAGGCATAAAGTGACGAAACACCACAAATCAGGCCATCTCTCAAACACACACCTAACGCGCACTCTCTCACAACACACAGTTTTATTCCTATCAATTTCTCACATAAAACACTCTTCTCTCATATCTATGTCTTTCTCCCACTCTCACAAACCATTTCCCCCTCCTCTTTCTCTTGCTTACACACACAATCCCCATCTCTGCTCACACTCACCATAACTGGAGGGATTCTACAAGGATGGTCTTCATTCCTGTTCCCAGGGCTGGGGAATTTAGGACTACAAGAGGATCTTTATCTTCTTCTGTGCTAGTGGGGAGGCAGACCCTGCTCCTGTCCCCCTGTTCTGGAGGAGATAGGGCACATTGTTGTCCCTGGTTAGTTATACTCTCCTCTCCCTGATCCTGGAAGTGGTGTAGAGATGATATGGGTGGATCTTCATTGCTTTCAGACCTGGGGCAGTTCGATCAGATATTCAAAGCAAGAAGACAAGATGTACTGTAGTCACTGTGAACCCAACCTCAGACTCTGGTTGCCACCCTAGATATAGGATGCCTGTTTGGGGTGTGACTGGAAAAAGACAGTGTGAGTAGAGTATAGCCCAACTGCAGAATGGTCCTTTCACACCATTTAACTCAGAGCCCAAACAGAACTCAAAGCCCAGGGGGAGTGGAACTAACATGGCTTTCAGCCACCTTTGCAACCTCCTTATCTTATCAACTTGAGCTTCTCGAGGGGCTGGTGAGCCTCCTGGAAGAACTCCAACAGCACTGGGGTCCCAAGTTACAGCACCTTCCTGCGGCTACCTATGGGCCTCAGTATGGACCAGAATCTCCACAGAACTGTGAGAAGTGGCCCTGCCCCCAACATGCTTCCTATGCATGTCTCTGCAAAGCCTGCACAGGGGGAATCCTCCTTGGCAGGAAGCAGGCCCCTTTGGGCTCGGGCCCTATCCCTGCCCCTTTACATCTCTCAGGCCCTTTTACATAGAGTTAAGGGGGCAGAGTGGGGGGCGGGTGACTAACTGTCAGTTGAGGAAGTATGTGCAGTGGATGCCTCAAAAGAGGACATGTTGTTAAACCAGTCATTTAAGGATATTACTATCAAGACATCAGTAAAAGCCTCCACAGTTTAATGGAACCTCAGTTTAGAATGTGCCTATTAACATTGCCTTTAGCAGCTCATTTCCTCTTCTTTTTTCTTCGCAAGGACCAGGGAAATTAAGCACATATACTAGTATTAATATAAGATTAAGGGTGAGCTTAAAGCAAAATTCCAAAAGTTAACATTTCTAGTGAAACATTAACCTGGCCCTGTTGTGCATACTGTTTGTAGTATTTTCTACTCCTGCTTTCCTTATTAAAGGTAAACTTTAATGTACCACTGTTTATATACACAATGTACAACAAGATTGCGAACCACAACCATCAAAACTCATGAGTAAGGGCCCCTCCACGTCATGAGATTTAAAAAAATATATGTTTGAGTTTCCTTTTATTTTCCTTGCAGTTTTTGAGACTTTAGGGTTCCGATTTTCTGGCTTTTCTTCACAACCATGAGGGCTAGAAAGGTACTTAAAAAATGAAAGCTGAGCTTCTTGCATAATGACTGGACTCTAGGAGCTGGGGCTTTAAGAAAAACACCAGATATAACGAGACTCAGATCTGGCAACACTGTTGGGAGCACCATGACTTTTGGAATTGCCTGACCATTGAATTATTTATTTATCAATTGTTTAATTGCATTAACTCTAGTATTTAAACTTGATAACCATACAGTATACTTTTCCTCCTTTATGACAGCTCATTACATTAAAGTAGTCAGCATCCAGTCAGTAGCCATGTAAATACATGCATATGGGGTGAAATTGATTTCTGTACACAGGGTCAACACAAGGCCTAAGCACCACTTAAATCCCATTTAATTCCTATTTTGAGGTCTGAATTGAAGCTTGAGCAGAGGCTTCACCCTGGTCCTCTGTACAGGAGTGATTTTTGTTTTCCCTTAGTCTGAAAATATCACCAACCAATCCTGATCATTTTGAAAATGAAGTTCTCATACACACTCAGACTGAGAACCTCATCTTGAGCCTATTTCCTGAGGTAAGTGAAATGTTCACAATAAGACTCAAAACCATATGAAACTTGTGTGGTTTCAGGTTTTGTTACTAACTCTAAAGTCAGGCAATGCTGCATGGAAGGTACACAGACCTTCTCAGCAAACCTGGGTCAATTACACAAACCATTCAAAACGTGAAAAACAAATAATAATACATAATCATGATGTCCTTCTATCTACACTAGTCTAAAGATACCAGCAACTTCTCCATAGTGTACCCTGTAAAGCAATAAGCAAAATTATGGCATGTTTTGAAACAATCTTTAGTTCATTGTAATTTCATACATGGATTGATAGATAAATGGAAGCATGTTCTTTAGCACGGCAGACAAGGCCATCAATCTTTCAAAGAAGGTGTCACAGTTCAGGGTTAACTGTACCTCTGACCTGTTTCTTGATTCTCAGAGTACAACTCTTTAGGTGACAGACTTCCAACCTTCCCCTCTTTCCTGGTGGAGTCCCATGATTCTCCCAATCTTAGATCAGGACTGCAGCACCCTGTTTACGAACTGTTTATTGTTCAGCAGGTCCAACTGAGCTTGGCCCCAGCAAGTCTTCCCTTCAAGAGCTGTGACCACAATGACCCAAAAATCCTTTAAAAAAACAAAGTATTGTTTAATTTCAACTGTAGGAACAAAATATCACAAAAGGAAAGGGGCTGTAACACAATAAAAGACCTATATGGTTAGTTATCTTACCTATAGGCTTAGGTAGTTTATCCTGGACACCCCACCCTCAGGGGACTGACATTCAGTCTGTCCCCCAGTGGTCTTTGCCTCACTCTCACCTGTTCTTCCGGGACTATCAACCCAAAAGTGCTTTGTTTATTTTTCCCCCACTTAGCTCTCCCTGTGAATACAAACTAGGATCCCTCCTCTGTGTCAAGCCAGACTACTGAACTTATCATGGTCAGAAGCAAAACTTCTGAAGCAAATGATACTTGCACTGTTCTGTAAGTATCAGGAAATGGGGCAATCTCAAGCCATGATTCCCTTTCCTCCACACATGCCACTAACCTCAGTTCGAATTAAATGTTGGTAATCCAATAGCAAACAACAACACAGTAACAATCAAGCAAGCAGATGGACATATAATATTCATGAAATACCACAGGCAGTTCCCATGTCCTTCACAATAGGTCTCAGAGATTAAATTCACTCTTGTGCGGAGGACCAAAACAAAGCCAATGCAAAACTTACATCCTAGTTGAAACTTCAGAATAGAGCTGAAGTGGGACATAAGTGGTTCGCAGGTCTTGTGCTGGCTCTCTGCATGGGAGTGAATTTCATTCAGAATGGTTAGGACTATTTAATTGACTTGAAGGTAATTTACAAACCACGTGTGAACTGGGCCCACAGAAGACAATGGTAAACTCTCAGCTACTTCAGTGGAGCCAAGATGCCACCCTTGAGATGCTGCAGCTTTTCTATACAATTCAGTGGAAATTCCACTCATACAGCAGCAACAAGATCAAGCCATTGTTCAGTGACTAAAAGAACTAAAGGTAGAAGACTAAGATAAAGCACAACTATCTAGGGACTGAATACTAAGGCTTAGAGAAAACTTTCATTTCCATTCTGATGTTGTGTAAAAACAGATAATTTTGATCAGATGTAGCCCATTTGGGGAAGATTCTGCACTTTTCAAACAGGCAAAACTTCTAATTTTTTTTAAAGACTAACATTGATTTCTTAAAGTTATGCTCTAGTTCAACTAGGATTTAATTCAGGGAAGTCCTATGGCCTATGTTAAGCAGGAGGACAGACAATATGATCACATTGGTTGGTCCCTTTTGGCTTTATAATCTATGAGCCCTCAGATATTAGCAAAACTTCCCTTGACTTCAATAGGATGTTTACCATTGTAAGGAATACAGACTCATTGCTAGATACGCAAAGGGGATTTCAGCTCAATGTTTCAACAACTAACTTTAGGTACCCTGCTGCTCAGTGGAATTCACAGCCCTGAATTAGGTTTCCTATATAATGAATGGCAAATGTTGGACACCTAAGAATGGGATTCACAAAAGCCAGCACATCAAGCTAAGCAGCACATAATATCCAGGAGATGGCTTGGGCCCTGCTCCTCAAAGGGAGATAGGCACCTAACTCAAAGCCAGAGGGAGGTATCCGTATTCACTTGGGATTCACAGTCATGAACCCTCTCCTAGAATTAGGGTCCTAAAACAGCTCAGCCCTTTCTCAAGAAAATCCCAGGAAGAAGAGGTGCCGATCCCACCTCCCTTATAATCCAGGTTCAAATCCCCATCCTGCTTCATTTGGAGCCGGATCTTGAACTAGGTCTCCCACTCCTGGGTGAATGCCCTAACCGCTGGTTTATAGAGTGGGTCTTTCTCAGTCTCTCATGTTGAGGATGTTCCACTTTGTATAATTACTTAAATATTCAGTGGGCCTGAGACAGAGTGAGTGACTTTATAGTGACCACTACAGCCTACTGGATCCAGGTTCCAGACCCTGCTGCAGTACTAATTAAGAACTTTATACAGACACCTCAGCTCTCTGTCTAGTTGTCAAGCTTCTTCCTTCTCCACAGTGCCTGGGCATCAGCAATGGAAGCATTGAGAGCAGAGGACAGAGTCTTCATTCTCTCAGGTCTTGCTAGGGTGACCAGATAGCACGTATGAAAAATCATGGTGGGGGGTAATTGGCACCTATATAAGACAAAGCCCCAAATATTGGGACTGTCCCTATAAAGTCGGAACATCTGGTCACCCTAGATCTTGCATCCAGCATCACAGCTGCCACTGGCATTCAGAAGGAACAATTTCAGGAAAGTCCTATGAGGGAGCATGCTCAGTGCAGATAGAATCTTCAATGAATTTAGCTGACAAATTCTAACAAGTCTTTACTGAGCATGTGCAAACTGAGATTTTCATAACTTGGTCAGATTTGGGTAAATGTTCACAAGGATGGCAAAAGGCACATCCCTGTGACCTGGCTGACTCCCTGGCCAAATTTCAAGTCCTTGCTCCAAAGCATGAAGGCACTAGAGCTTCTCCACAAAATGGTTGTAAGATTTTTTTTAACAAGGGCAAAACAATATATTCTTTCCCAGTCTTGTTCTGAGAAATAGCTTAACAGTTTCTGATGACATTTTCCCAAAAATGCAGCTTGACAAGAAAAATTTCAGCCCAAATCATTAACATTTGGCAAAGCTATAAGCAAATGAAAAGATCATCTTATAAATCAGTGTCAGGCCACCTTTACTAAGGAGACAGAAATAGTTAGGCCTATAATCAGAGATTAATGATAACAAAAATATAGATTTTATCAATTTATCCAATCTCCAGAACGAAACACCTGATTTTGGAAAAAATACATTGAAAATTAAACATTAGTATTATTACTAGATTGCAGCTAATGTCTTACTTTTTTCAACAACCTTATATATTCATCCAAGAAACATTTTGCATCTGATTTCCAAATACATATTATAAAATCTTTCATTTAACATACAAATGAATGTAATTAACTTTGGAATCAAAGAAAAGGAAAACTATTTAACAGAATACTGCATATATTTACATGCAGTTTTAAAATTCCTCAAAAATACACATACTCACAGAAAAAGGTTTGTTTAATAGAATATATATTATAGGATTTGCATGTCTGATAAGATCCACACTGTGATTTATTTGCTATTGTTTCAGGGGCAGATTTCTAATCAAAGTTTTCTTTTTGATGGGTTAAGGCTGCTTTACTCACAGGCAAATAATGGTTTTAAGCAATACTTTTAAATTATGACATTGATCTTCCCAAAGCTAAATTGCGTTGAGAGCAAAATTAACACAATGTTTGTGATTTGTATTGTTCTGAAAATCAGTTTTTAATATTATGGGTTCATTTGAGTCATGGAGCAACATTATCAATCTATCTGTGCAGCCATCTCTAAAGCTTTTTATCTGAATGAAACATTTTATCTATTCTAGCTGGTCATTCACCTATGGGAATGTGCTTTTTATGAGTTTAAATCAAGTATCCAAAACAAAATGGCTTTCCAACATTCAATGCACCAATATTTCAGAAAGGTCTATGTTACTTCTTTGAAGAAAAGAGGAAGAAAATATATGAGATTTACACTTCTCTAAGAACTATTTAGATAATCTGAGTATCACTGCCATTTGCAGAACTTCTTTCTTATAGAGTTTTACGGTGTGAAGCATCTCCTTAGAGTGGATATAAAGATGTTATAAAAATAAAATAATGTAGTTGTGCTTGGCACTACCAGAAGAATCACCTTTAGCCACTATCAACAATTTAATAACCAAGCCTTGTTAACTTGTCTTTCCTTCTTACACCAACAACTGTTTTTTTTTTAGTATGTTGATATTTCATGAGTAGGGTTCAATCCTGCAAAGTGCTGAGCGCTCTGATTCCAATCAGAGCATGTAAGTATGTCCTTAACTTTAAGCACATGAGCAAACCTATTAAAGTTAATGGAATTCATGATCCTAAAGTTAAGCACATATTTAAGTGCTTTACTGGATCAGGACCAGAATGCACAGCGCCTTGTAGAATCAAACTTACATACATAGGAACATACACAAAATAATCTATAAAGAACCCACCTCCTATAAAAATCAACTGCAGCAAATAAAGGCAAAGCCAAAATGCATGAATAAATATCTGTTGTTCTCTTTCTGTTATTGCTCACAAAGCTGACAGTAGCACTTACAATAAATTCTCTTAATAAGTTTCCATAAAATTACAATTTATTTTAAAGATCATCATTTGTAATTCTATTCTAATAAGACCATTAAACACACGGGTCTTTTTAATTTTAAAAGACCCGCTAACAGTTCTCACAAAAGAATTTATTCAGGACCTTGACCTTAAATTGATACAATTGCACAACTTAATCAGAATTAAAAATGAGTCAAACTACTGTCCAATAGTATCAAGGTCAACTTAGCCATACAGCAGCCTATGCCACAGATGCAAAGAGACTCCATTAACACAACTGCCTGTGATATCTTGACACTAAATTAAATGTTTATGCTGAAATATTTTCTTCCAGATGTTTTTATCTGTCTCCTGCATAATGGAAAGTACTGAAAAATAGTCTAAAAATCTCTTTCAATTTCATTGTAGTTTTTAATTTTGATGTACAGAACACTTTGTTAGATTATTTTATTTTTTTCTTGAACTTTAAGACTAACTGGAGTAGTTTGAGCACCTGTCCCTTACAGTGGATTTGGTATCATTCATATTTGCACACATTCATATTTGCACTGGAAAGTTGCAACAATTAGAGAGAGTTCCCAACTGCAGAACCAAACTTCCCTAAATCTGGAGTGTCTTTAGGTCTGGAAGTTCTGGGGTGAGACAATCTCTAGAAATAATTTATCAATGGATTGTTTCAATTTCAAGTAGCATTCTTAAAATTCCTAGGTTGTTTAATGCATCGAGTTCCTTCAAAAATTAAATAAAGAAATTGAAGGAGCAAATAGAAAAACACTGCAGCTTCTATTTTTGTACCTACCTAGAAAGTAATATTCACACTTTCCAAGTTTGCGAACATCCTCTCTTGTAGCTTAGCACGTTTTGTTAAGTGCATAAGACTGCAAAAGTCCCCAACAGCTCTGGTATGTGCATTTAAGGAACCTAAAGTAAAGTATATTCCCCGCCAGATTCTGATCTCATTTACAGCAGTGTACATTTAGCATCAATTCAATGACTTTAACAGACTTGTTCTGGATTTACGCCAGCAAAAATGAGATCAGAGTCTTGCCCTCTGACATTTATATAGATCAAAGAAAAAAATAATTTCCTACATATAAAAGGCCAGATCCTCAGCTGGTGTAATTTGGCATAACTTCATTGAAGTCAATGGAGCTATGGTAATTTACATCAGATGAGGGTCTGGCCTCCCAGAATATATAAAAGTTTTCAGAGCCAGCTTTTTAATTCATTTAAAACTATTACGTTAGATTGGCTATTGATGCTTGGAATTAATGCGCAACTTGTTAATCTCTCTAGACCTAGGTTTAAAATTAGACAAAGCAATAATTAGTTTGGCACCATCATTCCACTACCCAGAGGGTAATAATATAGGTCATAAAATACCAGAGACTGGCACTACTTTTTGTACAAAAAAAAAAGAAAAGAAAAAAAGAATCAGTACTGGAAAGGGCTATAGAATTTTAAAAAAATAATTGTCATTGGCTGGCATAATGTTTTGTGACATATTGTGCCACCTCACAGGAAACTGAGGTTTATATGAGTCCTTAAGTCTCTCAGTTCCCAGGAATAGAGGTTATTCTTTTCAGGAATACTTGCTTTAAAGAAGTCTATATTCCATCTATATTATGCTTTTTTCTGTAACATACTTTGGATTTATCACCAAGGCTAAAGTTATGAAAATGGTTTTATTTTGTACAGTTTCCAATACTTTTTGCCCATATATTTATGTCCTTCTTAAAGTATATAAATGATGCACTGTAAACAGTTTATAAACATATGGAAGTATAGCACTGTAGTATATGTATCTTGATTTGTTTTCATGACAAATGACTACTGGCAACATGAATAATTCAAAATCAGAAATGATGAAAATATAGAGGAATTGCATTTGGATATTCCTTCCTGTCCTGTCAATCATTTTTGCCAGGTTTCTGTTTAAAACATAATGAAAATTAAGAAGTCATCAAGTCTGAGAACTAGTCTTGTGTATCAGAAATGCTTGCTTATGTTTGTACTGTTTAAATACACTGTTTTCAGTTTAACGCACTGTATTCATTTGGTATTCGGTATTCTCATATATACCAACTCATTAAATTAGGAAACAATATTGCTAGTATGTGATTGTAAATATATTTTTCATTCAGTAGGACTGTGTTTAAATTGTGTACAGAGCAGCATACTGTACACACAAATGTGTATTTGTATGTATACAGGTACACATCTAAAATATGCGTGCATATGTGTATCATATATGTATATGTATACAATTAAAGAGCGCATATCCCATGTTATAGATGCATATATTCATAAATCATTTAAAGTTAAGCTTTTCATGTGATGTGAGGCACTGATACAAACTTGCTAATGATAATTATAGAACTGATGCTGATTTAGTCATTTCAAGAAAGCCATGGAGGCATAATTAGTGTCTGAATGGCCTCAATATTGCATTATTAGGAGGCTAGGGTGAAACTTGAAATGAGAACATCAAGGCTGATAAGAGAAAAGAAAACATGAAATACATACATAATTCATTCTGAGATATTATAAAGGTTTGTAACCAGAAACAATAATTTGCAGAAAGCATCTCATGTACTGGAGCCAACTGCAATCATCTGGTCAACCTGTTTAAGATCAAATAATATTCTCAGCTATTCTCAGTAGTATTTTTGTAATAAAGTACCAGCAAACAGACACTGTTTGCTTCTGGTCACTTTTAAAGAATGTTCAGTTTATCAGTGGGGACTTTAATCTCAAGCTTCATAGAGTACAAAAAGAATATTGATCCCACTGTGTTGTCCTTTAGGCCACCAGGCATGCACATTTTTACATTCATTTGTCAGAAGACAAAAAATAAATTTTGCCTTTTGAAAATACCAAATGACATCTTTTAAAACAGAATCATTTTCCATCACATTTTTCTTCCTTTTATCCCTGACTCATTTACTCTCTCTGATAATGCTTTTCTTCGACCATACTTCCAGTGGTGAAGAACATCTATGCAGAATTCCTTGCTCTGGACCCCTGCCAAGCCAGCCATTATCTAGTGACCTGCTGCGCTGGCTGAATGGAGCAATATCAGTCATGAGTTCCCTTTTTGGTTCTTTAGCTTAATAGGAGGCAGAAGATATGAAGAACAACTCTGCCCAGGTTAGGTAAAGAAATATGCTATGATTGCAGTCATTATTCTTGATTAGATCAGGTCTACAGCTAAAGAATTGGACCAAACTTATTCTTTGTGTATCATGCACCTGAAATTTATCTTAATAGTTCTATTTATACAAATTATGTATGCATATAGGCCAGTGATTTCTTAGTAATTATTATTTCTTACTTTAAAAAAATAAAATTTTACCCAGGTTGCAGTGATCAAAAGTTGTTACCACCTCATGACTGTTCAGTGACTAATGAGTCTTGTCTCTGTCCAATTTCCAAGGGACAAGTATTTGCATCCAGTTTGCATTTTTTGCACCATTTTTGGCATTCTCAGGAGAAAGGTCAAGGAGTTACTGGAGACTTAACTGATCCTTCATTGTCCAATGGTCCTTCAAGTCAGGGGTGAGATACACAGAAGAGCACTTGGATAGACTAATAGACAGTGACCCTCCACACCCAACAAGACACGACAAAGAC
The DNA here is from genome assembly GCF_025201925.1 of Gopherus flavomarginatus. Classification (NCBI taxonomy): domain Eukaryota; kingdom Metazoa; phylum Chordata; order Testudines; family Testudinidae; genus Gopherus; species Gopherus flavomarginatus. The sequence continues at coordinate 47,610,467 of NC_066626.1, read as the reverse complement.
CTTGAATTGGCACCAGAAGTGGACTGAGAGCCAGTGGAGGGATCTTAGCACAGGTAGGATGTGCTCACAGTGGCCGAGTATTTTTTGTGATCTGAATCCCATAGTATCTATATTTAGCCCCAGTGACTGCAGTAATTCAATCTGGGGGTGACAAATCCATGGATCACTGTGGTCAGGTCACTCTCCCAGATGAAGTTCTCTAGCTAGTTAAAGGTGAAAGAAGGCACTTTTGCAACACTTTGATGAGTTGGGATAAATGCCTTTGCTGGAAGGGGAGATCAATGTGCCAGTTATTTCTTCAGAGTATTTCCTTGTCCCAAACAGCACCACTTCAGTCTTGCTCAGGTTGAGCCAGCGGCTCTTCCTCCAGCAGAAGACTTTTGTAGGTGTTGCATCATTTTTTGACGTTTGTCATTTTGTATTTATGGGGGAAATGTCCATCAACTGCAGCTGTGTTGTGTCAGCTGATCAAAAGTATCCTGTGATGGATTATATCAAAAGCTGCAAGGAGTTTGAGTAATAGGAGTACAGAGATGACCCCTACACATTTCCATGAAGACATTTCCTTTAAGCCATGGGGAAATCCCGATGACTTGTACTACCAAGATTTTTATTCCTTCTGTTTATATCACATCACCTTCCTCTATAATCATTTCATGACTTTGTTTAATATCCTCATTTGTATCTATCTTCATGAAAAGGTAAATTCAACAATATTGTGAAAGCCTAAAGTATCAAACAGTCTGTCGGACCATCATAATCTTTAAAAGTTTTTGAAGAACAAATCTGCTTTGCATAACAGACAAGCATTGGGTTCCAGAACTAAAGTGGATGAGAAGAGGTGGATGAAATAATCATAGCAAACACTGTATTACAGGAATGTCACCCATTTGCCTGCTGTGAACTGAAATCGTGGGGAACAAGTCTGGCCTTCCCTTGTGTTAATTAGGCATTATTTTAATTGCATGTGCTGAGGATGAGTATAGGCAGATTCAGCGTACAAAAGTAGAAGTTATGGAGGAATAAAGGATTCAGCTGAAAACACATTTAGGCTTTGTCTAGATGCCAGAGGACAGTCCTAACAAGAGCATTGCTGGCATAATACATGGATAGGTCTCCTATAGGTGGGTTGAACAAGGGCTTGATCCTGGAAGGCATTGAGAACCTCGACTTCACCTTGACTTTAATGGTACTTGCAGGCACTCAGCACTTCTCAGTATTAAGCTTTTAGTTTCTGGGTTTTTTTAATAACAGTCATCTATTTATCAGGCACAATTAAATATGGGTGCAAATGCTAAGTAGACAGTTAACTACCTGACTGCACTCAGCTAGCTAGATAACTAAATGCTAGTAGTCAGAGTCATCACTTGCATTTAACTGGTTTGTAATAATTTCCTCATCCTTAAAAATACGCAACACCATAGATAAAATCAGGCAAAAGTGATAAACAGCAAGTTTTTAAGGGCACACAGTGTATTGGTGACCACAATTTGTTGTGCTTTTAAATAATGAATTAACAAAACTGTGCCTATAAAAGTAAAGGCCAAGATGAGACCATTTAAATAATCTGGCCCTTACTGGAAAAAATAATAATTTTCCAGGATTTTCATCATAATCATATTTCCAATCAGCTGAATCAGCCCCTATATGCTTAGACACAAGAGGACAAAGGATCCCTAATGCAGAGGTTCCCAAACTGTGGGGCATGCCCTCCTAGGGGGGCATGGGGCATGGAGGAATGCTTGGGGGATTGGGGAGGCCAGGTCAGCCCCCAAAGGGGATAGGAAGGGAGCGCCATCCAGCCTTGCTCTTTTCCAGCCTCTGCTCCACCCCCCACCCCCAGCCACACACTCGGCCCTGCTCCCAGCCTTAGCCCCTGAACCACAGCCTGGCTGCGGCTTCACACTCAGCCCAGGTTCCGGCCCCACTCCCAGACTCGACCCCTGGTCGTGTCCCCAGACCCACTGTGCCTCCATTCCTGGCACCAAACCCACCCTCAGCTGTGATCCCAGCCTTGGCCCCCTTACGCCTATGTCCCCCCCTTCATTCCCCCAGGAGCTGCGGTCCCACTCCACTCCGGGCCAGACAGAGGTGGGGGTGCGGGACCCTTATGTACACTTACCCTTGTTACCCTTTAGGATTTAGTTCAGTCAAAATAGTGACATGAGATCTCTTGAGACTGGGTAATGATCCTTACGGTTTACTAGCACAGGTCATACATCTTGCTATGGTAACATAACTTTCTGTAAGTTCCGACAAAATTTGGGATTTTATTATATTATTATTATTATTTCTTCATCCCCATTAAGTGCCTATGACTTGGCTATTCATTCTCACATACTTCCAGGAACAAACATGTCAAACTTTGGGATACAAAATTCCCTCATGCATGTTCTACACTATGTGTCAACAGATGTAATCTCTAGTAATGAAATGTGTGTGCATGGGCCTAATTTGGTAGCTCTTGCCTCAAGAGGATCTTGCAGGGTGAAAAAGAATCACTCGCTTTGCAGGCTATCTTTATAAACCTACTGCACTTGGCAACTGTCTCCTGTCTAAACTGTGATGTTATCTTGAATGGGCACAATGCTACTCTAGCAGATGGGCATGCATGTAGGCATGCCAGAGAACTAGGATGTGCATCGAGTTTAACTGCCATGGTTCAGACTCCTGTCCATTTAAAATCACTGCCTACAAAGAGCTTTTGCATAGAGGATTCAGGGGCTATGTAACTGGTTCTCCAGCTCCTATTGGCATTAACTTTGACATTCTTAAAATACTTCTGAGGCAGAAGGGAGGGGATGTCAGGAGGGAGAGTGGTGGGATGCAAATCAGGACTAGTGCTGTATGTGTTAAAAGAGCATGGATGGGAAAAATATATTATGGTGTTGCCACCCTTACAATGCTTTCTAGGGAAAGTATGCAGGGATGTACATAAATAGGACTGTAACTGGGGTGAGTTTTCCTGCTTAATACAGTAGCTCAGCAGAATGTGGAAACCCAATTCATGACCTTTCATGCTGCAGAAGTGGGCATATACTGCAAATTCTTCTAAATAGAACTCCCAATGTTTCAGAATGTTATACAGGTCTTTACTCCTGCCTTGCAATTTTATTGACATTTTTCTTCTACTTTTCATTTTGTGCAATAGTTTAAATTCTACAGTAAGTCATTTAAGCTTGCTCAAGAGAGGCTGCAATGCTGCTCCCAGGCACACTGCAATGATTGAAACCACAAGTGAACACTTTGTATATTGTTAAAAATCTTATATTCTAGTACAAAACACATGACTAAGCTTTCAGCTAGTGCACTGCAGTTAAATGCATTTGCCCAGAGGCACAAAATCAAAATAGTTATTTGTATTAGGAAGACGCTGCAATAGCTATGGATGGATTTACATAATAATTACTCCTGCCTGCTTTAAAAAGTAACATACAACTTTTTCTCAGTCCTTTGTAGAATATATAAAAAGTATGTTTATGCAGGAGAATTTAACATTTATCTAAACTATGTGCTTAGATTTTGGTGACTTAACCATTTAAAATTAGGAAAGATAATGAGCCAGATCCTACACTGGTTGTATCTCAGCACGGCTCCATTGAAATCAATTTACAACTGCTGAGGATCTGGTCCAAAATAATTTGATTTTTTTTAAAGTTCTTAAATGGTTTGAAATACACTTTTAGGGCCAAACTCATTCACACTCAATTAAATATGAGTTTGACATGGGCTTCAATGAGATTGGAATTTGGCACCTGGCCATTTAGTACCCCAGGGAAATTTGGTAATAATATTTGTATATGAGTGTCAAAAATTGCACACACAAAAATTGCATATATGTTGTAGTAAGACAAGTTGGTTTAAATGAACTCGACATCACATATCCATTTACTGTCTAGTTTGACATATTAGTTGTCTTTTTACCACTAAGAGTCCCCTCAGGAAATCATAACAAGAAAACGGATGAAAAAGTGTTCAAATGTGCCCAATTCACTCATACAATGTTGACACTGAATTTTTATGTGTCAGTCTGTTTAGAAGACACCAAGAAACTCTAGTAACCCCATTTGTTCTTTATCATGGAGTTACCTTCCTAGCAGTTAACATTTTTCTTCAGCACAGTACATGTATGTTATAGATATGTGTATGGTAAATTACCTGTGCCTTGAACCAACTCTGAAAATGCCTACACGACACACCATATGACACACCATATGCCTACATGACACACAGTCTCAAAAATCTCTAATTACCCAAGGTATCGATACCGTCAGCCTTGTAACCTGATTCTGGCACACTACATTCCTGCTCCATCCCCCCACACCCCAAATCAGTATTTTACTGTGAAGTCACTAATACATTCGTGCTCCAGAACTGGAACTTCCAGTGAGATAGCCAGGGGCATGACTACATGACTTCAGCTACAAGGTCATGCCATCACAGATGTTATTTGTTCGAACTCCATGCCTACCAAGCTGCAGGAGTGTGCATATAATGTGACCTTGTGTCTCTTATCTGGATCAATATATCTCTGAAGCAAACTACAAACAATCTACAGATACTAGAGCCACTTCAGAAACTATGCCCATGACCAGACCTAAAAGAACGCCCCAATATCTGGAGAAATTTACATTTCAACTGTTAGATGGCAAGTACCCTGCATTGAACACTGAAGGCCCAGAGCCTGAAGACCAGAATCTTCCTGAAGTTGACTCAATGACCTCTACCTTTCAAAAGACTCCAAGCCATAGCTACAGGTAATGCTGAAATGAATACTGCTCAGTTTGACTAGCTGTTAATTTAAAAAAACAGAGAGGGCAAAATATCTCATAGTGAATAATTCTGCAATGACAGGGAGATAGGCTGGGTGATTTAATAGGTATTTTCCAACTTTATTTTTTATGATCCCATGATTATGAGCTTTATGCAGTAGTATGGTACATGATTCTTGCATTTTGGGGAAAGTAGCAGGGATGACAAAACATCTACATTACCTGTGTGTTGCTGGTATTTCCATATTAGAAGTTACCCATATTTCACCATAGATTCTGAAGATATAATTAGTGTTCATTTTCTTGGTTTCTACTATTTTCTTGGACGGCTGCTATCAGTACCTTTAGTAATTTCAGCTAGCAATGAGGAACATCCTCAAAACAAGATGTTTCTCACTGGAAAGGTCAAGAATATTTTATTGATTTAGATATATTTGAAGATGCACTCTTTTGGGTACTTCACAGAGAACTTTGCAACCTGTTATCCTTTATGACATTTTTGCTTATGTACACTATTATGTTTCTATATTTCTTGTCCTCTACTTTTTCTTAGTAGAGGAACTAGTATGACAAACAGTCGCATGCTCCTCATACTTAGTCCTCATGTTAGGGCAAAATTTTCTGTTTGTGGGATCACACTTGGATTCTGTGAGGATGACTGTAATGTTACAGAGGGTGAGGCTCTGTTGATTTAACGGAGACATTAGGAATAGATGAACTCTTCAGTAGGATTGGCTGGAAAACAAAATTTCTGTTTCATGAAAAATGTCAAGGTTTTGACATTTGTTTTCATCCCATTGACTGACAAAACTGAGACCTTTCAATTTTTTTTGCAAAAAGTATGAACAAGAGAGAAACTCCCGCCCTACTATAGACAACATCAAGGTGAGCAGGGAATTCACATGGGATGTGGGACACCCAAGCTCAAGTCCCTGCTCTGAATCCCACATCCCAGCTAAGTGTCCTAACCACTGGGCTATTGGCTACACTGGGGGGTGACTCTCTCTTGATCAGAAATTCCACTCTGCACCTGATGAATGTTTTGTTGAAACCAAAATGTTTCTGTGGGGGAAAAAAAATGGTTTCAGCATTTTCCAATAAAAAACATTTTTTTAAATATTCTTAATCTGCCCTACTCTTTGGGAACCAAGATCCTGTTTTCAGGTAGGCGTTCCTTGTAATAAATAATGACAAAGGGGAGAAAAACAGAAACTATATGATAGGAGTGGAGTTGGTTCTAATAGGAGCAACTTCAAAGAGGAATTAGTTATCACTATACTAGTGGTTCTCAAACTTTTGCACTGGTGACCTCTTTCACATTGCAAGCCTCTAAGTGCGACCCCCATTATAAATTAAAAACACTTTTAAATATATTTGACACCATTATAAATGCTGGAGGCAAAGCAGGTTTGGGGTGGAGGCTGACAGCTCACAATCCCCGATATAATAACCTTGGTACCCCGAGAGGTCCCACTCCCCAGTTTGAGAATCACTGCTCGATACAGAGAGTTCCAAAAAACAATAGACACATAAAACATATTTTCTTCATGAATATAGTTGCAAGCAGAGGCATTTTTGTTTGAGAGTTGATTTTTAACTATACAATGTAGAACAGATAAAGAATATACAAGGTAGACCATAATTTGAACCCATGTCTATAGATGTGGATTCAAATTGTGTTTTTATATCACCAGGAGTACGAGTTTGGTTATTTCAGCCTAATCTCTATCTGTCCCTATCAGAAAACCAAATTGCACAGCACAGCATATTTAACAGACTGTACCCAACAGATGCCCAGGACCGGAATAGCATGTGGTACTAAGGTCAGGACTGAAATTCATTGGCAGAGATGTGTTGGAAATTTGCACAGCATCTGCCTGCATTATGCCTCTTATAAAGCAGTGATATTAGTCCCTTGCTTTTGTTAACATCAAATTCACTCAAAAATGTGCTTTTGAAGAGTGGATAAGTGTTAACTTGCTACTTGCAAACCCTGTAAATATTCTGTTGGTAATTCAGGAAATCATTTACTGGTTTAGAAAAGTGAGATGATATCTGAGAAAGGATGAGAAGGCGAGAATTTCTTCATATGGGGCTAAATCCTGAGATACCACCTCAGTTCCAGTTACTGGAGTAAGGAATTAAGATTTAGCCCAGAGTGAAATGTTGCCTCCCAAAGCCTCCTTTATTTATTTAATATGTCTCCAATTAGTTAGCTGCAACTTTAGTATTACATTTTTGTCTGTGACTTAAAACCCCTGGATATAGTCTGCTTTCTGTGAGCTGACTTGAAGAGAAGACTGGGATAGAGAATAAACTGAAATAGAATAAAATATAAATCACCTTTTTTGATTTGTGTATCATTTTCTAATGACTTATGCATACAGTGGTCTTTATTGGCTGAACTTCTCTGCTCAACAACAGACAATTCCTTCACCTTCCATTAAGCCAACCCCGGAGTTCTCTTTTCAGCACAGTTAAATTAAAATTTGTTTTGTTACAATTCACATCAGGACTGTACAATCTCACAATATTGTACAATGATGCTAGGTAAATGGACAGTTCAGCATGTGGTGCTTTTTCCATCTGAGCACAAATGCAGTTCTCTTGCTCCAAAGGATTGAGTTCTGAGTACCAGGACAGGGACAGAATAGGGTTGGTGATGGTGTACCCACTCCAAATTAGAAGTTGGGTTGACCAGATTACTCGCTGCAGTGGCTCTGGAATTGTGGAGGCTGACACACAGTGAAATCACCAAGCACTATGTAAATGACAATTTTTCTGGACTCGGCTCAGAATGTCATAACTTTCATAACCATGGGACTGTCCCAGGTGGTCATAGGTTCTACTCACCAGGCTGGATATACCAAAGGGTAGAGTGATTTCTTCCTTTGGTATGAGCTTCGAAGCACTTATGCTAAAAGAGTGACTGACCTATTATAATTATTCCCCTTGGTGGTGAATGGTACCAGTGTTTTTACAGGCAGTCTTGAGAGGCAAGGTTGATCATCCCACTAATAACCAGGCTTTCAATGGTTTGGTAAGGCTTTACAATAGACTTTGACCTCCCCTATCAGTGGACTTCTCAATACTTTCTCCATGGTCTTCATCCTCACAGATGACCCAATATATATGAAGTGAAAGAGGAGATGGGTAGAACTCTACTTGCAAAAATTAAATGCTGAAGCTGACCAATTATGACATGCAATTTTTTTGAAGATCAAATGTTGTGGCTTTATTTACTTTGGCTTCTCCATAAATGCCAGTGAAGACATACACAGCAGTAGCTGTTCTGGTTGACTGATAGGTAGCTGCCTCCACCCAGTAACAAAGCTATTTTGGTATTTTTTTCCTATGAAAAGTGTTCATGTTTGCACATAAAATTGCTCAGATTTGGCCTGAACTGCCTACAGTTGTGGAAATGAACAGTGTCTCAGGTGGACAAAAACACAGTCTTCACTAATTGAGTTTCAGCAAGTCTTGCTCATCAAGATTCTGCAGATGCAGGTTCAGCAACTCTCCACGTCAGCATGTCCTTCCTGGCTTGTGAAAGATAGAAAGGAGGTGCTAAGATGCACTGCTGATTATCATCAACATTTTCCCATTGGAGGGGAAGGGCAGTGGGCCAAATAAATAGTCTTAAAGAAGCCAGTATCCATTTTGGGGAAAGTCGCTGAGACAATTATGGTGAGGAAGTTTGACAATTCGAGTCTTCATGTTCCTTGACTTTGGTTAATCAGGTTATAGGCCAAGGTATAAGGTAGGAACTGCATATGTTTCATTAGTCATTGATATCCTACTCTGCGGCTCAGGCTGTAGTGACTGTAAAGATTCTTTTAGATTTATGAGCATTCTTTGACACCATTGACCTTGACATTTTGATGAGATGTCTGCAGATCCTAGCAGAGGTAGGTGCATCCACTTCTTTCTGTAAGGACTCAGACATTAGTGCTGGACAATTGTCCTCTGCACAAGGACTCTCCTGTTGGAGGTACTACAGAGATCTATGTTGTTATTATTGTTCAATGTATATAAGAGGAATCTGAAGGATAGTGAGGAGAAATAGTTTGCAATGAATTCATTATGCTAATGACAGCCAGCACACCATCTTTATTAAGTCTGACCTGGTTGGTACAATAGGATGAATATCCCAGTATCTAGAAGATCTTAGGTCTTGAACAAGGGCTAGCTGGTTGTGACTTATAAAATAAAAATAAGAAGATTTTAAAAAATTGCAAACTGGGGGAGTGTTCAAAAATCTCTCTGAGATGGATCAGATATTGTATATGTGACATCTGCCTGTATTTTAAAATAGTGAATTGCATAGATGTTGGTTAATAAAGAAGGTGATAATAATTCAACTCATTTCGAGGATCATCAACTTGGATGACATTAACTTGACATATATAATGTTGTCCACTTATCACAGCATCACTTCCTGCTGACGGTCTTGGGGATTAGCTCTAGCAGCTGGTGCACTCCCTCCAGGTTGTGCCTCTCCCATCATTGTCTCCGCCTTCAGACCCACCTTAGTCCAAATACCACAGTGTCCTCTTCATGGCCCTCCAGCCGTGTTACCATTCATGTTTCCCCCATTTCTGGTGGTGGTTGTGGTGGTGGTGGTGGTGGAAAGTATCTCAGTTCAAAAGTCCAGCCACTTCCTCAGTGGCGAGTGGGAGGGATGCGGGTCCACTCATTACTCCAGGTCCCGACCCAGGGACCCTGCAGATAGCAACTTCCTGCTGCATCTCCTTAACTTTGATCAATGCTGCTTCAATTCCCTGTCCTAGCACCTTCTTTGCCCTCTTCTCAGGGTATTCAGCCAGCAAATCCCAGCAGCCAGCCAGGAGCTCCTTCTTGCTCTCTCAGTCCCTGTCAGCAACTGCTCTGTCCAAGGTGCTGCCCTTCCTGCAGCCCACTAGGAACAGAGTTCTCACTCCTTGGGCTCTGGGCAGCAACTGAATCTGTCTGGCCCTGCAGCTCTTTTATGTGAGCCTATTAATTGGCTGCCTCATGCAGCCTTCCTTTAATTGGCTGCTTCCTGCACCGCCTCCCTACTCTGCTTGGAGAACTGGCCTCCTTTCTGCTCCTTTCCCACTGGTCCTTTCTGGGACAGCATGTGGGAGTCTCATGAGGCCTCTATTAACCCCGTCCTCTCTGGTGTCTGGTCAATATCCCATCACAACATATTAAACTTTATTTGTAGCCTTCTAACATAATTTTAAATAATGAAAAGACCAGTATGTCTTCGAAAGGTGCCATACTGACGGTTCTGGGAAATTATAGCAATTTACCCACACAGCCAGTACAACACAGCAGCAGTGCAAGGTCAATCATAGCCAAAAAAAAGGTGGGCAGTGCTGGCTGAGAACTGGATATGTTTCACTTTGTTTTTCTTAAAAGGCGGCTGTGGTGCTAAAGTAGGTGAAAGAGTGCTTTTTCTGGCTGGTCCTGTGTCCTTCAGTTCAGCTTTATAGCAATTTGCCTAGCATTGTGTGTACTCTCGGAGACAGGGGTTTTCTTTTCTCTTACTGCATCATTCACAAGATCCAGTGCTTCTACTTTATTGTAAGTCACAAATCCTTACCATGTTCTCACAATCATGTCTGTGTTATAAATTATTTGAACTCTTGCAGTCAATCACTTTCCAGGGCAAAGATAATATCTTCTTAAAGAGACACTGCCTTCTGTTGTTAATTCCAGATATATAACATGAGAAAAGAGTGACCACACTGGTCACACCAGCATGACCATGTCCTGATTATTGGTTAGAGTCAACTCTTATGTCGTCAGATGCTCCTGGTGTGGTGCTCTTCTCTGTTCAATGTTGATATCAATTGGCTGCGTGTGTGTGTTTCCAGCTCTGTGCAGATAGCTGACACAGCGGACCCCGAGAGAACCCCCAATGACCACAGACTCTAGTAAAGTACGAAGGCACGTCAGCCAGGTTTATTGTCAAAGAGAAACACAGTCTCCAGCTCCCTGACATAGAAGTCCAAGGTGCTCCTGAGGTGCGGCTAGCTAGTACTTATGTGCTCCCTGACAATGGACTCAGCTCAGTCAGTGGCGGGACTTTCCACTGCCCCCTAAGCCAGACAAAGACACTACCCCAGGGATGCATTCTTATACACAGGTACAAACAAGTTACACATCACTTCTGACGTATTGAGGTGCAACCCCTCTATGTAGCAAGGTAAACCCCACTACGTAGCAAGGTGCCGCCTTTCACCTTGTACACGTTGGTTCAAACAAAACAACTCTATCCATCATATTACTCTTTTGGCCCTGTAATTGGGATGGGTCAACCTGTTCCTTGTTATCCATGTGGAATGCACAAGTATGCAAATGTTCTGATATCTGGTGTCCAGTACCTTTTAGGTATGTCTCTTTTTGCAGCATCAGCCCTTTCCTTGCCAGCTTCTGTAAGCAGGGCCTGCCTCTGGCTCACAGCTTAACTTTGCTTTATGTTAGCAAAGTCTTGACCATTACTTTAGTTCAGACCTCAGGCCTCATACTGGGCCTCTAATAATGGTTTATGTTTCAGGGCCTCATCTTACTACATCTTATATATAGTGTTGCTCTTTTGGATTCTGATCCTGCACCACAGAAGCCAATGGATCAGGGGAAAATGTACAAGTCTTTTTTGTTGTTGTTGTTGTTATTGTGTATGTCTAGTTGGTAGTTTTTGTGACTAATGGAAAGTTGGGTTTTTTAATTTTATTTTTCCAAAATAATTAATGCTTGAGAGTTCTAGTTCTAGAATACTATATACTTGTACCTTTCCAGGACCCAGTCTCTCTGTAGTAGTGCTTTCTTATCTGATGGCAGAATTGCTCAGTTTCTCTCTTCAAACTTGTTTCTAAAGTAAGACAACTCTAAAATACAAAAAGTAGCTTGTTCTTTTTATGTGCGAGCAGGTAATGAGTGTTCTGGACACATTTCTCTCTGTTGTATTAAAGGGGCAGTATTAGTGTTAGTATTAGTGTTAAGCTCCAAATTTTGATTTTAGAACCTAATAATTTAAATGTTTTCATGATTGTCTTTTCTTTCAATGGGAAACTGAAAAAAAAAACTAGTTTTTTTAATGTAAGCATTTTCTTGCAGTGTGGCAGACCCAAACAGCAGCACTGTGGTCCTGAGTCCTGAATGAGCACCAGAAAGTGAAACTCACTATAAAACAAATGTGAAACTAATAAGTTTACTGTCCCTAGTCAAGCTGAGTGATGTGCAAAGTAAACATGCATCACGCATGCATCATGAAATCCAAGATTAAATTGGGCTGGGATGCACTGGGTCAGAGACCAAGCCAAAAACAAGAATCTAAGGTGACCAGTCACTAGCAAAGGGGTATTATACATGTATTTAAATAAGTTTCTCCTGCTCTAGAATGTAGTTATTACTTAATGAAATCCCAACTTTGATTGGTCAAAGCCCTGGCACTTCTCTGAGAACATTTTGTACTGTGGCCACATGCCACTGTGGTACCCTAAGTTCCTGTGCCCTTCCATTACGGGCCAGTCTTTACATTTAATTTTCACTGCAATCACCCTGGGCCCTTGTTGTTCTAGAAACTGCCATAAATGTGAGGATCTCTGGCACCAACCTTTTCCCTTACACATTATTTTTGGGTGTGTGTGCATGCGTGTCATCAGATCTCATGTTTAGAACAGCAGCTGATATTGTCAGGATGAAAGATGTGGCATTAATAGTTCTAAATAGATATGAACCCTTGTAGGCATTAATTTGTGAAGGAGACCAAGGTTTTTGCACGTTGGTGCAAATGCATACTTGCACTAGTAATTTTCTCCCTTCCAAGTGGTCTGGAAACTAATCATTATCCAATATAGTAATGGTTATCGCTGAACAAATTTTATATGGAATATATTGTGCCAACCTTACTGACTGACATCCCTTAATATTTTTCTTCCTTAAAATAAGAAAAAACAGTGGGTCAGATAATCAGCTTACTTCAAGGAGGTACACTGTTGTACATCAGCCAAGAATCTGGCTCAATGTGTAGATTAGTATCAGCCTATAATCTGTGGTAGGTTTCATAGGTTAAAGTCAGATACTTGAATTATGTTCTGTATTAATAAGAGGTAAAAACTGTATTACACTTCAGTGGCATAATCATGAGAGCATTAGACAAAATCTCTCCCTCTTGCTATGTAAAAAGTTATAGATAGTTCGAAAATTAAAAGTTGAAAGTCTCCTTCCAAACTTTCTAATACAGAGACAGACGAAAGCAAAATTTTGGTTTGTGCTGGATAATTTATTTTCAGGCTTTTGTATTCTATTTACTTCTCTCTTCCCAGCCTCATCCCCCAAAAGATTGCATCCTTTTAAAAAAGTCTGAAAGAAATGGGAAAAAGTATTTTGTTAGTATGCTATATTGTATATTTTCTTCCCGATAAACCGTTCTGCTGGTTTAGAATGCAACTAAGTTGTAATACTGAATAAAACAAATGAAAAATTATAATCTATAAATGAAACTTTGTCTCTTGAGTGTTCAACTTTAAAGAATGTCTGGCTTGGAATGTAGACCTTTACTGGTATGCAAGGTGGCTTATTTCACTCTGGGGTGCTGACACTCAACACTCAGGATGTTTCAGTTTGATTCCCAGCACTGCAAGACAAATTGGGAATCATAAACATTTATACAGAGCAGTGGGTTCCCAAATCAACAGTAGGCAGTTGAGGCAAGGAAGAAAAATAAGAGAAAAACAACAACAAAAAAATTCTGCCTCTGTCACTTGTTTGTAGGCTGATGCCCATCTAAGTATTTTAAAGTCATATTTTGTTGCCACCAGCAACAGTGAGGTTCATCTTCACTGAAATCTAATTCCAGCACTAGTTGGAAGCCTTACACTAGTGAAAATATTATTGCATTTGCCTATCTTGAGACCTCAGATAGAATATGATAATGAGATCTCCCAACAACTCATTTCTAGCTTGGAATTCTTGATGGTTTATTTAGTTTGACTGACTGTGGTAGATTGCTGCTATGAATATAGTTGCTATGGAAGGAATGCTTTAGTGCTGTTTTTCTTTTAAAGGGGTCATGATTTTGCAACATTTCAAATAACACTGATGGCTTAATGTCTGCAAACAACACAACATTTAACATTTAATATGCACAACAAGGATCATAGTTCACAATTTATTATTCAAAAATTATGTAAAAATATTTTTGTGATAGAATGGGAGGAATTTGCTCAAAATATTCATGTGTATAAGCAATACATAATAAATTTACTTTTACCACTATCAATATGTAATAAGCAGGTAATCAGAGATGCATTTAAGGCTTTAACCAGTGAAATGGAGTTCAGTATTTGAAAGTACAGTCTTTTGAATTAGGCCAAATTCTACAGTTTATTAGTGCCCATGTTAAAACCTAGGCAGGTTTTGCCCTGGCCTCCATGTTCAGGAAACGAGCATACACGTACTCTCAAACAAGAAGCATTTCCCCGAAAGTAACCGTTGGGGCTAGGCAAATTTTGTGGTCAGCCAGTTCCTGACAGTCCCGCCCCCATGAGGGTGGTAACGAGACATCTGTAAATCTCCTAATTAGGAGAAACCTGGCCAAAAAACTGAACACGTCATGACCCTTATAAATGGCCCACCGTGCCAGCGGTGGGCAGGGAGAAACGCAGAGACCCGTACCCGTAACCGAGCCTGATCAACTCGAGGTCTCCCTCAGCTCTGTGTTCTCAGAAGCCTACCCGTTTGCCGGCGGTGATGAAACTTTTGTGGTTTCTATGTGTAAGTACGCCTAGCTGCTAATTAACTGAGCCTGTAATCATCTGTTGTAAGCCGGAGACGAAAGCCGATTCTAGTCACCCCAAGGCTCCTGCGAGGGGAAACCCGCTAACCAGGAAACCTTGAACGCAAGGGGGATTGGCTGGAGTCTCACGGCGATTTTTAATTGTCTTAATGCATTTTTTTTAATTAGACGAGTAATTGCATTTATGCTTAATAATAGCACCAATAGCACCCTTACTAACCCTTGGAAGGACCTGAATAACTACTGGGACCTGGAGAGGTACCAGGGTCAGGTTCTGTTTGTAATTGCAGTATTTTTATTATTTGTTCTAGTATTATATTGTAGGCCCAAATTGTGACTAATATTAAGCTGTTCCTTATCCGCACCTGTGACCCATTCAATAAACCCTCAATTTTAACTCCACAACTCATTGTTTGCGTTATCCCCATTGCTACCTTTGGGGGCACTTGTCACCCCTCCCGAGGACATCCAGTGATCAAGCCTCCGCCCTATCCCAGCGCTCATTACCTGGTAGATTACAGGCACCTTGTGACCATTTCGGTGGAGTGAGGGCCGAGAGTAATTAGAGATCAACACAGTTCTCCAAAGCAATGAAAATGTTTTCACTTTCTATCCATTAGGACAGCATCAAACAGCAGAAAGGTGTTTTTGGCCTTCTTGAACTCTAATAAAACAGTCTCTCAAAGCAGGAGTTTTCTCCTCACTCTTCATCAAGTGTCTTAAAGCACCATTCAGCACTTCAAAGAAATTCAAACATAAGCATGGGTTTAAAGATTGAGCTGGTTGAGATCTAGACATTTGTGAATACATGAACCAACAGAGACAAGTGACGACAGTGCTAAAATACAATGGCCTCAATTCTGGGCTTCACCGCAGACCAATTATAGTGGCTCAGCCGTTTAACTGGCCTTCTTAACGAGCCCTCAGGTTATAACCCTGGTTTGAGGGATTCCCCAGACTGTGCAGAGCATCCCTAAGCCACACTACCACTTAGTCCCTACTATAGGAGTTTTCCAGCGGAGAGGTCAGGGTGTCGCAAAAGGAATCATCGGGGAGAGAAGAGGTTTGGCCAGAGCATCCTGCTCTTCAGCTCTGCTGGGCTTGGTGAGGTGCTCAGAAAGGACAGTTCAGAATCTGCCCTACAAGCAAATTAAAGGGATTAGTTTGCAGCCAGGCCCCTGGCAAACTGAACAGCATGAACCCTAACCAAACCCCTAAGGGTGAATTTTGATTGCCTGTCCTATGCCCTGACCAGTGGAATTATGATGATACAGTAGGCTTTGTTCACTATGTCATCTGAACAGAATTTTTGCCCCTTCAGGTGTGTGTGAAATGAGTTGGCATTGATCAATGTATCATGGAGAGGAGAAGAAAGTGGTGCAAAATTAAACCTCTTCAAAAAATTCTCTCAGAGAAGAGGAGAGCATGGACTAGCAACCAGATTTGTTCACATAACAAAATTCAACACAACTCATTATTTTGTCATTTACCTTACACTTAGTCCTCAAATTTAGTCCTCAAATTCTGAACTTAATTCTCATTTACACGAAGGCTTCATCACACTGCTCTGGCAGTGAAAAAGGGACTTTATTAGGTTTGCACCCTTTATACTGCCAGGGCGGTAAATGAGAATTAGGGCCCTATATTTTTAAGATTTCAGTTATTTGTCTCCATGGACATTAAACTAAATTGGCCTTTAAAAATTATTGTTTGAAAATGAGCCAACTAGATGAATTCAAGCTCCTTCTGTGGTAATTCTCCAGAAAATTGTACTGTACTGCAATACATGAGCAACATGCTAAGTCTAACCCTGGCAAGTGTTCCTGATATTCTTAAAACTAATCCTTTTGTTTCTTAATCTGCAGCAAAAAGGGAAGTCTGTCCTGCTCATAAGAGCACATGCTTTCTATGGTTTTAAAAAAAGAAATCTTTCACTGGCAACACGAGGTTTGCATTCCTCATACCAGTAATGTCTTCACTAAGCATGTGAGTGGAGTAACAATACATACACAGTGCAAGTTGTCACTTAGCAATATATCATGGTGTAAAACAAGATTAATGACTTCATCCAGGTAGGAGACAGGATTTGCACTAATATGAGAAATTCAATGATTAAAAACACAGACGAGAGAAGAGTAATGGTGGAATTTGTGGCCACGAGCCCTATAAAGGACAAGGGACCTGATTCAGGTGTCTTTACTCAGTAAAATCTCCCACTGACTGAAACTTCTGGCCGAGGAAGGATTATGGGATCAAAATCCTTATATCCTAAAAAAAAGTGGTGAAATTTGATGGCTTATCTTAGCTGGCAAACAGGGACTAGTGTCTTTATTTTTTCATAGAATTTGGTAACAGCCTTCTAAGTCTTCAATGATTATTGATCAAAGAATAAAATTAATAACTGGAATATATCAATGTCTGTACAAATAGTTTGGCTCATAGTAAGAAGTGCATTCCTTCCAGCTTGCCTATATGAAAAATGTCTAATACTAACAGAGACATGATAGCTAGACTCTAATGTATAGCTCTGAGATTAAAGAATATGGCAATGAAGATAATTTCTGCACACATTTAGTTTTGGCATAAGTATTTCAAAGCATCATAAGGGGAGCTAATCAATCAATATTTAATGAAGATACTTGGATCAAATTATTTGCTGATTTACAGGTTGTGTAGTTCCAGTGATTGCAAAACTTAGCCCCAAGGAATTGGTGGATGTGTCATATGGAGAAGGTGGATTTCCTGTATGCTACTGAAGACACATTCAAGATCTAACTTCAGTTATACTTATTCAACAGTCACTGAAGTCAAGTGGGGCTGAATTTGGCCCTGAGCCCTGACAAAAGAAGCTCTCTTCACTTTTATTCAAATTTGGATAGTAATAAGGATTAAGGAAACAAAATATAAAGTGACATATTGTCTGAGGGCAAGATCTATTGAGCGCCCATAAAGGGACTAGAGGCTCCATGTCTCACAGTGTGCGGGGCATGGCTACTTTTGTAGGGCTGCTTCTCCACCCTTTCTGTACAGCTGAGCAGGGAGTAGGCAGAGCCTTGAGCCTGCTGACTCCCCAGTGATGTGCCAGCACACCTCAGCTCAAACAGAAAGGGAAGTAATCTGGTATGGACCAGTAGATGATTTCTTCCCACTTGGAAGAAGAGGGAACCAGGAAACGAATGGTGACTCTCTCAGCCTCAAGTCTAACTCTAAGTTAGGGGAAAAAACTGCCTCATTAGTTTGAAAGTGTCCTGAATCTCTGAATGAAAACATTCTGAAATATTTTGTTTTGACACTATCAAAACATTTCATTTCAACAAGGCCAAAGCATTTATTTGAGGTCAAACCAAACTTTCACATTATAATATGATATAAATAGGGTGGGAGGGATTAGATTTTTATCAGTAAAGGTCAATAAATGGTGATTTCACAATACACACACAACATTATGAAAAAATATTTCAATAGGTAATAATAGATATAAAGAGATAGGCAAAGTAAGAAAAATGATGCTTCAGAACTTGTTAGAGTTTGATTTAAGGATATTTACTTAAACATATGACGTTGACTCCTGGCACCCTCACAATTTTGAGCAACTACGAAAATTTAAATTAATAACAAAATCTAAAAAAAATGCTTAAAAATAAATATTGATATTTATTGAAACTATAAAAAATAAAAATTGAATTCTGCCAAGCCTAAATATAAAAGTTGAAATAATACATTTGAAATCACATTTTTCAACTTTTATCAAAATGATGAAGTCCAAATAAAATGTTTTGACCTTATTGAAATGAAGCATTTCAATATTTTCCCATTAAAAATGTAGACGTTTCCAGGAAACACTTCAATTTCACTACAATCAGCATTTCCTGATGGAAAACAAAGTTCCATCAAAATTTTCTGACCAGCTCTAACTCTTGAAATCATATTCTGCAATAACTATATCATCAACTGTGATTCAACTCCCCGAATATCCTTGTGAGGGAGATGGAAGAAAGAAAATTAAAATGCATATTCAGCTAAAACATCACATTTAGTTCTGATGCCAGTGGGCATAATTTCATTGGGTTGAATGTATTTGCCTCCACCTATGACAGGGTTGAATTTGGCCCAGAGCATGTAGCATGACCTTAGGATTTCTGTTAGGACATGTGCAGCACCTAACACAGGATCAGTATGTAAAATGTATAAGTAAAGAGAAATGAGCTTTTTAGATAATGTAGTATGCTAACATTTATCTAGGTGCTTATATGCGTCCTATTACTGGAATATCACAGCACACCAGCACCTACTGGATTACTATGCTTCAAACTTCTGAGCATGAGGGCTCTATTTTCAAAACCAAAAAAACTGAAAATAGAGTTTTAAACTCAGCTCTACAAAGTTATTTTTAAAATCAAGTCCTGTAGTTTCATCATGATACATGCTCCAAAAGGGCAATTTGTTTATGAATTTCAATTAAAACTTCAGCCACAACATGAAATCTCAGCAAAATCACCAAGCAAGTCAGTTGAACATCAAAGTCCAGATACAATACTACATTTTTCAGAGGAGGAAATTCTCTCTCTCTCATACACAAATCTCTGCTGCAACTGCCCCTAGAATAAATGCATTTCCAGTGCTATTTTATTTGACTCACAACTTGGCCAGACTACATTAACTGATAGCATTTATTTTCTTGGAAAGCAAGTTTTCGGGGCACAGAGGAGCACAATTTTGCTGAATGCAAGGCCCAACATCAGAAAAAAATATATCAAAATTTGCCACCTGTAAAACCTAATGTCCTAAATACTTTGTGCGGAAAAGAATACTCTCTTCTTGACCCTTATGTCCATTAACTTTAGGAGAGTAAATCTGGTCTCCTATGGTGCCCTTTTTGTAACCACAAGATAAGCTCTCAATATAGAGTGAGTTGTTCTCTGTAGCACAACGCAGAATATATGGTAGCTTATTACCTTCCTCCCAGTCTGGGATTTCTAGGATTTGAATACTGTGCATTCTCCTTATCTGTTTTTCTAAGACTTCCACGTAGAATTTAAGAATTTATTAATGGATTATCTTTTCCAAGCTTAGTCAATAGAAAATAATTTCACATTAACTTCTCAGATTTTTTTTTTATTGTCAAGACAGTTTGATATATTTGGTGCTCCAGACTGTCTGTACATTTGTTCATTCTTCCAGCATTGGCATGCCACTGCCTTTACTTACCCATAGACATAAGAATTGTAGTATACCAGGTTACTGGGGGCCTCTTAAATTAATCCACTGAAACTCAGAATTAAAGCAAGTAACATATCTACAGAACCTATCCACATTAGATGGGCAGCTACACAGTCTTAATTATGACATCTAAATTCCTGTCCAAAACTGCACTGGTCTGAGTGTAAACTCTGAGGTAGGTTTGGGGTAGTTTTCTTTATTTGTTCTGAAGTCCTGCTCTTCCCAGAGGCTTTACAGAGTGGTGCCGACATATTGTCCAGAGGCAGCAACCACCAAGAAATGGCAGGTTCAGCAATGACATTACAGTGCTACATTAGTCAACTGACATTAATTTTCCTGAAATCTACTGCGGTCCATACCTAGCCTTCTGGTGCCCATCTCTCTGGAATTGTCTACTTTTCATTCCTCCTCACAAGCCTTCCTTTACATCTTGTCTTTAAAAATATTCCTTTCCCTCAACTGACTAACTCTGTGAAATGTTTAAGGCACTAAATAAAAATAAAGGGTATTGTGCTATATACGCCCTGGCTATATTATATAAATGTATCTGTGCTAATACAGACGAGGGAAGATTCACTATGCTTTGTGCCACTTGCCCTTTATAGACAGGATACCATATATTGTTCTTTTATGCCATTTGAGACCAATTTGTTTCAAACTATCTGATTACTGTTTTACGTTTCCGGGATTAGGAGTCATCGAGCCACCAATCAGCTAGCTCAACTCCAGGAAGACAGCACCAAAGTGCTCTTTAGATTGCAGCGTATGAACTATGTTCTATATATTCCATAAATATGCCAATAGTATTTTAAATGTCAAAAAATTCACATTAATGAAAACATATGAAACCACATTCTTTGCACTGGTCTTTTTAACAGGGAAAAGAGATATGCTGGGAGAAAAAAATAACCCTGTTTGGTTCAGGGAAGATAATATCCTGAGAAATTGAGCAGCAGAAGGACGTAGGCTGTGCTAGTGCTTTAGTGCATCCCCTAGCTGCACTAATCATGACAATTTTGTGGCCAGTACCACTCACCAGTGGGTCCACCATCAGAGGGGGGAGTTTGTGGACACTTCGAGTTGCCGCCATGGAGGCTTTCATTGCCCAGAGGAAGCTGAAGCAAACCTTCATGTGATTCTGCTCTTTTGTTGATATCTTAATATTATTCTTGCAAATACATTTCCCAGTGCTTGGTGATTTACATAACAGTGGAGAACATGAATGTCTTGCATATATGAGGAGGGAATATGTTACCCTTGGGCAAATGGGGCAAAGAAATACATTAGTGTTTCTAGAAATGTTACTTTCTGTGATCCTTGATTATATGATAGAGGTATTCACAGCAAGCTAACAAATAACTAGTGGTTGAAAAGAACTACAAACAACAGATTAAGATGCTGGAATCCGAAGTAAAAGTCGCAGAAACTGATTCTTTTCCTATTGCATCAGGACTCTGCCCTGATAAATGTATTGACCTGTGGAATGAGAAAACATGCACTGGCAGATTCTTGGCTAGCGCAGGACAATTTACATCAGCTGAAGATCTCCCCCACAGGCTATTCTTTGTGGGATGGAGATGTTGTAATGTTGTGCTTAATGGGGATTTACCACTGACCTCTATTGCCTGAAACGCTGGACCTGTTAAAGTGGGTGCATGATCATATCCTTCTCTAGTCACAGAATAAACTAATCCTAATGCTGCTATGAAGACCAGAGATTCTCCTTTACAATATGTAGAAGAGGTTTGTATTTCCTAGGGCAAAGAGTCCTGAGTTCACTCCCTGCAGGCAACAGACAGGAGCAGTTTATTTGGACATGGTGAGGAGATTAAGCATTGGCCATGGAATCTATGTAGTCACAGAATCATCACACTGTCATTCGAAGCTCTTAGAGAAAGAGAAAATAAGGGCAAAACATGAAATAAGGTTATGCGAGACTGAACACTGACCTACATCTGCTAGGAAGGCTCACATCTGTCCTTCACCATGCTATTTTTTTTTACCAGAATCAGCAGATAGTGGTATAATCAGATGCTGAAATCACACTCTCTCTCCACCAGGGTGCATGTGATTTGATCCAGATTTCTGTGTGTGGCTGTGATGCTCCTCCGCACTCAACACATCCTCTCGCAAGCTTATCACTAATGACTCATTATTATATTGCACTATTAAGCATCCATATGTATCCAATCAAGTGATGTATTGCTAAAGTGTCTGCCCTTTCAAGTTATAATGGAACAGAGAGTTCATAGGAAAATAGTTGTTTAAATGTTCTGAAACCCATGCATTTAACAGCACTGTTATTTCTACATGTTACCCCTCCTCAAACACACTGAATTCATTATCAGCTCTACAGAGAAAAAGAGATTTTTCTCTTGTTCTTGAGAGTGGTAGCAGGAGGCTTCAGTCAGGCTGAAAAGACTATGGCCTAAAGGCTGTGATGTGGCTGACTACCAAACACCATGGTATACAGAACACAGGCTTTGTAGCCTTATTTCAGATGACAAGTAGAAAGAGTGTTCACAAAGACTAGCAGTTCAGCAGAGGCAAAAAGAGTGCATATTAGGAGATCAAACAGCTGACAGACGCTCATATCATTAGGTCACACAGCCCAGCACACACAAACTGGTTGGTGACCGGTTTAAGCCACTTCAAAACACACTTGAGTAAATACAAGCAAATGAAAGGGATATTTGATTTGAGTACCTAAGGTAACAAGCTCCTGCTCCACACTGAGCCAAGCAAAATTTGATATGCAGGGAATGAATCATGACGGTTCTGACACCCAGGTGGTACTTCTTGGAGTGACGTCAGAGTATCATCCAGACATTGCTCTCCATAGTGTATATTAGTTTTATTCCCTGTCTCAAGCTGTCACTTTAGGTTCGTTTCACGGCAGTTGTTGAGATATCTTAACGGGGGAGAGAGAGACTGTCACAATGAAAGTCAATGTGACAGCTCAAATCTAGTAATTAAAGAAAACAGATTTTATATTGTAATCACTTTCCTCCCTTTCCCTTCAAGAGAGCACTAGAGAAATGAGAAGCATAGATCTAACTATTTAAAATAGATTCTCTTTTATTTAATAAGAGTTACTGTCATATCTGCAGGACACACCATTCTTTACTCCTAATGGATGGATGTAAAATCCTATAATTGGGGTTGGGAGAATTCTTCTTGCCAAATTTTAACCATGCTTGTCTGGAGCTACATTGAAGAAGCCCTTTATGAAGTTGACCCAAGAGCCGAAGGGAGAAATCATGGCCCTACTGAACTCAATGGGAGATCTGCCACAGTCTTCAGTAGGGCCAGAATTTCACCTCAAGTTCTTTGCTGCATCTACTCTCTGCTTAGCATGCTAAAATGATGAACCTGTCAATTTGTGGCTCTGTAATTCTCATGCCAGCCCCACCCTGGCCTCAAGGACTAGCATAATGCACGACAGTTCTAATCATGACAACTGGTAATGTCCCTTAAGGAGCTAGCCACCATCTGAGAATATCCAATGCCGTAGTCCTCTAGTCATGGGCCTGCTTCCCACTGCATGCTCTCTGGGACTGGTTGGGGGGAAGAGCTGAATCATTGCCTATGTCAGAATAATTTTCATATGGCAATATCCAGCCAGTTTATGGGTGCCACCAGAGTGAGATGTCATGTATGTGAGATGTCAAAAAAAATTTTTTGACCAGACATAACCCCTTTCCCCTCACTGCTTCTTAGTAATATGTTGGTGATTTCTAGAGGACTATACTAAAGCATGTATACAAAATACCACATCAGGCTATGATCTTATAAAGAGTAAACCTTATAGACCCAGTATCTCACACAACAACAATTAAAAAAAATTGTAGTTTAGGTTTTGTCATCTGTATTTGGGCCTACAATATGTATCTCATATAGTGACTGTGGACTGGCTACCTTTTCCACTTAGGTCCTGAGCCAAAGTACAGTGAAGTTAGTTGGATTTTCCATTGACTTCAGTAGGCTTTGGCTCATGTCCTTATATAGTTACCATTGATTAGCAACCAAAGGGAAAAAATAGCAGCACAGGGAAGTAATAATTTGAATAAACTTACAGACTTTTTATACCTCCCAACTAGTATGCTCCTCAATTAGTAGTTGTGTTGGATTGCTTAGTGTTGATGAAATTTCCTTCGTAACAAACAGCATGTTAACTATATTACTATATAAAATATTAAGCTGAATGCCATTCTCCAGTAGTGCAATAAGTAAATTGCTTTTATAGCAGGCATGTGAAAACTCCATTGCATCTAAATAAAGTTGGTCAGATTCTGTAAAAGCAACATTCATGAATATTGATTAAAATTCTAAATAGTTGTTCAGTTTAACCGTATTTGGGTTGCTCTGTATTTGCAGTTCATGAACATTTGCACAAAGAGGGTCTCAACTTTCACTTGCACTAAGGACAGTATAAAAAAGCCTTAAAGTGCGGGCACATGTAATGAAATGCATTTTAAGTTGCCTGAATATTTGGAGAGTTCTTTAAATATGTGCCCATATTTACATGCAAAAAATGGCCTTTGGTGCACAAACAAGAGTATGATTCACTTCCATGTTTTTTATTGCTCTGTTTTAAGAAGAATACTTATCCACTCCGATTCACAATTAGCCTATGGAACTCATTGCCACTAGGTAGCATTAAGGCCAAGAACTTAGCAGGCTGAAAAAGAATTGCACATTTATATAGACAATACAAATATTAAGAGTTATAATAGTAAAAATTAGAAAGTAACAGACAAGAATTTTCAAAGGAACACAAAACCTCATGTTTCAGGAGCTAAACCAACTTCTAACCAATGGGGGTTAGAAATAAACTTTTTCTAGAGGCTTAACTTTCTGCCACAGGGTTTTTGCATTTTCTTCTGAATCAGCTGGTACTGGGCATTGTCAGAAAGACACACTACCAGCCTCCTTCAGTTCTTATGTGCTAAAGTACTATCTTCTGCCAGACACTGAGCATCCTCATCTCACTGACTTCAGTAGGAATTAATATTGTAAGAGACCGCGCAAGAGGCAAGACCTTGCAGGTGTCACTGAGTTCAGACTTTGGCACTTAGTGATTTGTTAGAAGCTACTCCCCTTAGATTTGCTGGAAATATTTTACTGTGAATTTAATACACACTGTACCTGGGGCATATTTGTTGCATGATAAGTGCAAAGAAGGTGGAGATTCTCAGCTTCTGAGGGGAAAATGTGTCCAGGATCATCTTTATCCATCCCCTGGGATTTTCTTTGTGGGCCCAAGCTCTGCCCTGGGGGACAATATATTTTCTATTCCATTTGACCAATTACATTGCATATATTTTCTTTCTCTCTTATTCCTTACTTACGTGTAACGCTGCTAATGTCTATTTGGGTTTTGGGCCTCTGCCAAGACTGCCAATAAGGGTGGCAATTAGTAAACACTTTGATGAGTATTTTTTTTAATTGCATACGTTTTACTATCCAGGTAGATATGGGGAATAAATGGGAATAAGTATCCACAGCGGTTTAAATATTAAATTGGGAGTGAGGAGAGAATCATTCTGGTGTTTAGAACAGTCCTTCTTAAACT
Source organism: Gopherus flavomarginatus (assembly GCF_025201925.1). Taxonomy (NCBI): domain Eukaryota; kingdom Metazoa; phylum Chordata; order Testudines; family Testudinidae; genus Gopherus; species Gopherus flavomarginatus. Next base: position 47,585,113 of record NC_066626.1, on the reverse strand, counting down.
GCACTGTTTGAACAGTTTATTGTTATACATGCTTAAGAAAGGTAAGGCTCCTGGGAGACAAGCATTTGTTGGGTTAGGAAAAGCCAGAGTTAGAGGAATTGTGTAAAACCCCATGCAAGGAGCTGGGTGCGATTTAGGACCCTGCTAGAAATCTAACTTTCAGAGAAGCATTATTTTCAAATGCTTTCAATTATTTATTTGTTTTACACATTTAGCATAATACACCACTACCAGAAGTTGATGCAAATCCAGTGAAATAAATGAATGTGGACCCACTGATGACAGCGGTGAATTTGGTCCCTGCAGCAGTTTAATATTTCTCCTATAAGCTAAAAATATCTTCATATTTCACATCTATCCTTTATTTGAGTTTACATCCCCCAGGACCACAGCCCAGCAAAGCAGCGAACAGGCTGGAGGGGCTTTAGTGAACAGAGAACTCACAAAATGTGATCACAATGTGCTTTGCAGCATGAGTAAATCCCACGGGATCTCCCACACAAAATTCCTAAACACTGAGAAGAGTTAAAGCTCTCTGTCTAATCTATGGAAATGCAAGTTTCAGGCACTGATCCATTGGGACTGCCAAGAATAAACTCACTTTAAAATGCCAGTGACTTTCTTTTCAGAAAAGAACAAAAAATGATGAGGATATCTTTCCTAAATTTCATACACAGTAATTACCATGCATCCTTTCTTGCCCCCCATGCACCCAAATTACTTGGAATAAATTGTCAAAGTAAATTGGCTATTCTTTCAACATTGATAAATTATTCTTCTATTGTGGACTCTTAGCTCAATAATTTAGGATATGGTAATTTCCATTTATTTAATATCTGACAATTTTGGAATAACTATTATGCCATTTATTTTAGAAACCCATTAAGTAATTATTATTGTATGGAGAATTAAACTATCCAGATTTAAGAGAAAAGAATCGATGGTCATGAGACTCAGGTCATGTAGAAAAAAAAAGGAACTCTGAAGTAAGATTACTAGATTTAGAAGGCAAAAAACAAACTCAGAATATGCATTACCTATAAGTAAACATGATTCTGATCTCACATCACCATAAACAACAAGTAATTCTATTGAGGTCAGTGCCATTACACTGGTGTAAAAAGATCAGAATCACACTTTCCGTAGGTAACTATAGGATAGGGTTAGCCAAGTGAGAGGATCCCCTCATGGAGCTCCCCACTCACATCATGTTGTCAGGAGTTGCTAGTTTGACCTCAGTCCCCTGGTTCCCTACATTTCACAGGAATCTCAGTGGCCCTCTGGGAGGTCTAGACCATTTGCATGGAAGCCCTGTGCCGCTATAGAGACTCTGGCCCACAGGTATGTGCCTTGTCCACCTTCCACACACACACATACTGGACGCAAATCCAAGGATTCTCCTGACCATAGAAACACCTTGTATCCCCAGAAATAGGCTGCAAAGAAAACATAATACCACCTTACCCCACAAATATTCTCTACAGGATTTGACAATGTCTGTGTCCTCACCAGCTCCACTCTGCTCCACCCGCTCTTCCCTCCAGCCTGCCCAGTCTCCGCACCCTCCCCCGGAGCAGGTCACAAACCCACAGAGCACCCATTGTGGATGGTATCCAGATGAGGGATGAGAAACAGTGCCACAGAGAAGACTGTGCCTGGCTTGCCGGCAGGAGGGGGGAAACATTAATGTATCGTAGGTTAAAAAAACCTGAATACATAGTTAATTAAAGGACGTATTATCTTAGCTATATATATAGCATTGTAATGTATTCTCTGGAAAGAAATATAAACATGATTGAGACCAAAGAAACCAGCCCTGCTGCTGCTGAGCATATGCAGCTCAAACTGGCTTCAGTAGGCATTTCATGTGTGGAACAACTCCACTTTGGTCCCTAAGTCTATTTGCAACAAAGTAGATGATTGTAAAATTTACAGGACAGACCACCCAATGGCCAGTGAGACAGGACTTTGGGGGTGAATGAAGTAGAAAGATCCATCCTGGATCTTACACAAAACCTAGTGCAGGATTTACTCACATAATGGGGAATCTCACGTAGAGGTTCAGCTAACATCTGTTTGTTTGTTTAATAAAGCTGATACCTATAAAGGTAGAGTTAGCATAATGAAGGGTAAATTATGACTTCCTGTAAGAATGAAACCCCTTGCACCTCAGTGGGGATTTACTCCGCTGGAGGGCAGGTGATGGTACTACAATGCCTTTTGTCAGTGCTTCTGCCAGGTGGGGAGCTTTAATTTATCCTAGCATTTCCTTGCACTGGTGAGAGCTACTCTGGGGGAGTGTTCAAAAGTGCACTCCTCAGACTCACAAACTAATTACCCTATCTAATGTAGGCCACTTTTTATGCTATATTAGCCTTTTACAGTCCCCATGACTATACCCACATACACACCAGCATAAGTGAGATGCAGCTATTTCCACTTCTGCAACCTTTTCCCGGTGAACTTTCCTTTGCCAGCAACGAGTGTCATGGTTTATGCCAGCATATACCAATATGAGTCCTGAATAATTCCAATAAGATCCCAGCAATCTAGGGCAAACACATTTTCTGCAATAGTAAGTGTGTTCTAGATGGGTTTTTTAAATATAAGGGGTTCATCATGTAGTGGTGTGTTGCAGGAGGACAAACCAAATGACTCTTTCCTTGTATTATACAATACAACCCTTTCTCCTTCAGTCATTTAGTCTTTCCACTGGTTTTACATGTCTCTCAGAGAAAGGGTGGGAATTATTTACTTGAAAGAGAACAAAATTAACATTGCAATCTGAATTGAATTTTTCTGTTAAAATCTCATAACCTTTCACTAAGACTTCTCTTCCAATTTGGCTCAAGATGCCCACAAATTGAACATATGTAGTCTTCAGGGCCTTCTATGAAGTGTCATAAGTATATAATAGTGGCATTGAGAGGTGCTCTGTGTTTGTGGAGAGAATGTTGCATTTACTTAAATATTTTGATAAAATATTTATTTTGGCTCCTTTGCCACTGTTCTGAATAAAAATGCCCTAAACACTCAAACAAAAGAAAGTTAGATATGTTGTTTTTTTCCCCGGGGAAGCCAGATTAAACATCAAATGAAAAATAGAATTACAGAAAAGGTGAGAACAATTTTTTTAATCATCACCTTTGCATTCTGTTTCTTTTTTCTAGAGATGGGCGCAAACCAGACAGTGAATCCAAACAAATGAGAGCTTTGTGAAAATTCAGATGTAGACTAAATCCAGCTCTGGAGTCTACAGGGTGGTTCACCAAGACATTTTCTCTAATATTTACTTCGTAGGCATGATATATGAACTACAGAGGGACTGACTCCTTTGGTTTAAACACAACACCATGAATCTTTTCCCCAAGTAGAACAGAAAGAGTGAAATCCGGCCCTATTGAAGCCGATGGAAAAACTCAGTAAGGCCATGATTTCACCTAGGGTGACCAGACAGCAAGTGTGAAAAATCGGGACGAGGGCGGGAATAATAGGAGCCTATATAAGAAAAAGACTAAAAAATCAGGACTATCCCTAAAAAATCGGGACATCTGGTCACCCTAATTTCACCAAAACATTTTTTAGGTTACGTGAAGTTAGTCTATAAACCATTCCCCTCAGCCCAGAGAAAGAGAAGGTTCCAACACTGTGCTCACTCCTTCTGATTATTCCAAACCTGCCTAAGAGTCCCAAGAGAAAGGAGCTCTTACTTCACAGAATCCTGGCACATCAGACAGTCTCTCTACAGAGCCTCGATGGCTATTCACTATATGTCTTCTATGTATTCACTCTATGTATTCACTTCTATGTCTTCTGGGGTAATAGTCCCAGAAGTCGAGAAATTTCAGGTTTGCACGAACAAGGAGGCTTACTGATGTGCCAGGCAATGCCAATGTGGAAAAGGGAAAGAAGGATCTCATGCCTTGCTCCTTGAATGAAAGGTGCTAAAGGGAGAATTTAGCTTTCAGCCTCCCACATCAGAGGACCTATCAGACAGCTGAAACAGGTTTAAGCCACTTTCTTCAAGGAATTGCTAGGTGGGAAAGAGAACCATCTTTCAAATAGGCCATCCTTCATTTGCAAAGAGAAACTGTGGGGAGGGGAGTTATTGTTACAGCAAGTGACAAAATATAATTAAATGTCTTGTCAGGTTTCTAAGCCTTGCAGGGAATAACCATCCTTATTACAAAGAAACATTTCAGCAGTTCCCTTTATTCTCTCATTTGATCTTGGTAGGAATGACTCTGATAAATCGGATGCACAGTATCATTTTTGATAAAATACATACTGCCTGTGGAATAATATTGTCCTGGTTGAGTCTCACTCCTGAAAGCCACTCTCCCTTTTGTATTTTCCATCTTTTCAATCCCCGCCCCCCACCATTTGTCAACTCAATTGTGTTAGAAGCTTATCCAGGCTACCCTATACTCAGAATAGAAAAAAAATTACTTTGTTAAGATGTTAGGCAGCACCAAATATAGTTATCATTATTGCGGCCTTTATATCTACATTAGAATTTTGTCACAAGCTCAATGTAATATCTAGAAATTCCCTTAAAATAAAAACTAGTGAGTGTATTATGAAATTACAGCCAGGACAGATGGCCAGATCCTGTCACTGGAAATAAAAGTAATGATATAAGTGTATAACTCCATTGGGGAAATTGAGTACCATAATAAAGTAGACTTCCACTTTCTGCAATGAAATTCAATGACTGTTGAGGAGTTTAGGGTTTAGAAAATTGAAAAATGAAACCTTTGGTTTTCCGCTGCTGTTTGATGATGTGTAGCAAGTCCCTTTATGGACTGAGGCTAACATCCAAATAGTAACAAGCTTGCAGTGAATAGAGCCCACAGAGGATAAGCTACTAAATCTTGCAATAAAAGCTGTGTGATTTACAGTAAATTCCAGAGGGCTGACAGCACCACAGCTGAGGGCATAAACACTTCTTTCATGGCTGAAGCTTCAGTCAGCTCTGTCTGCTGTGAAGTACAATCGAGCAGTGAGGCATGCTGCTTACCAGCAATGACTTTGATAAATAACTAGGAAGTCCCACTGTTGGCTTAAAACTAGAAGTTGTTCAGTTGCAATTCTGCATTTGTCCTGCTTTAATGGGTATGGAAGTGGCTTTAGCTGTAATCTGTCAGTGATTGATTAGGCCTTTCTGAATCCCTTCTGCACTCAGTTTGCAGCTCCCTGCTCTCCACAGTTAAAACAAAATTGGTACATATCTGACTGCCCTCTTATGAGGAAAGTAAACACTCTTAATTCTGCTCAAGTGAGTACACGTTAAATGGCTACGACTGATAAGTTGTTGACAGACAACATGTCTTAATAATTGAGCACCCCAGTGCTTAGGTTCATAAGCAACTTCTGTTTGCTGTTTGATTATGTTGTAGTTTAAAATTCAGGTCAACATAATGTATTTTATACACAGGTACCAGAGCCAAGGAGGAAATAGACCACTGCTATCCTAATCATAAAAGTATTTAGTTCTCAGGCCTAATGCAGAAGTATTCATTAACACACTGTGTAAATTGGGCATGCTATAAAACACAGGCTTGCATTCCACCAAGCTAGAAAGAAGGGACTGTAACAGTGCTAGAAGCGGTCATGAGGTCCGAGATATTTAGTCATTTAGTTTAGATGTTAATTTTTTTAGCAGCATCTGATTAAAATGTAATATACAAATTTCTGCTCTGATTTAGAGGGAGAGAGAAGTATTTTGCTTACGCTAAAGGTTTAAATCAGTTACATTAGTTGGAGAGAGAGGAAACAGATAATATTACCTTTTAAACTGGTTATATTATATGAATGGTCAAGATGGAAAAATCCCCCCAAATGATACCAGCATAGGTCCAAGAAGACCATGATAACATTAAAGCAACTGGTGATGGTACACATTTTACTCCCAGAAAAGCAAAATGAGTGTAAACAGAAAGCATTATACTGGACTTGGCTGTTACATTGGAAACATATAAACCACATACCACTGCAAAATATTTTCAACATGAGCTAAATAAGTGTGTAAGTGTAGTTCTTCTACTGTACATACTGTTTCTCTTACAACTGGAGTGACACAGGATCTGTAACATGATTCAGCGTTAGGGTTGTGGGGACTCTCTGGTCGAGGAGCACATGCACTACAATGCTTAGGAAAAATAGAGCTAAATTCTGGATGTTCTGTAGCCTTAAATTAGAAGACCAAATCCTGCATTGCGTGGACACCTGAAACTACCACTAAAATCAGTATGAGTTTTGGGAGAATGCTGGATAGGGTAGATTAATATCTCAGGTACTACACAGTGTTTTGCATTTCATAGAAAGAATGGATCAAACCAACTTTATTGCATTAGTTTAGCTTCCACCTCCACCAGTACCTACTGAGTTTCTTTTTTAAATTCAGGCTGCCAATCAGTATATGTCACCTTATCTATTCCTCCAAAGAACTGCTGAGAGCAGGAAACTTGCATTTTAACACTGGGACATCAGTGCTTAACCAAAACAAACAGCATCTGAAAACATATTTTTTCCGCATGAAAAGTAGCTGTGACTTTGTGAGGAAGTTCATGCCCTTTACTTTAGATTATCTATGGTTTCTTATTTCACTGGGTGATAATCAACATAAGGCATATTTCTCATGTTTTGTATAGACTACCTTGGAGTACTCTCAAGTAAAGTAATACCACCCAAGGAACATTTCTTCTGGTAACAGTGAATGACTTGATTTTAACTTAGCCATTTTCAATCTTTCAATTTTTTGAAACAATTAAATATGATTTGTGATTCCTGAAACTGTCTACCTCTCATTGCATGATCTGCCTGCACTGAATTGTTCCAAAAGAATTAAAAGGACAAATTAATGTTGCCTTGAACTTCTCTAGCCATGTCAGAGTATGGCAAAATAAGACGTAGGAGCAGATAGCATTTGATTAGCTTGAACGTGTTCAAAAATGATTTTTTTCTCCTCTAAGGATTTAGAAAGTAATGTGCCCATAGGCATACCATTGAGGAGAGATTTGCATACCTGAAAAACAGCAGTTCAAGCAGGAGAATGTGAGGTCAATCAGGAATAACTAGTTAAGAAATTCAATTGGTGGTTATTTTCCCCATGCTGTTTTGTACTTAGGATTTAATACCGGTTGATCTGACCTGCCATATACTGACAGAATCAAAAGTTTACATCGAATCCACATGAAGTGCAGTTATATTTCTGTAAGGGAAGTACCTTATATTTCTTTAAAATGTACAAAGGTCTTTTTTCCCCATTTACAATGTCAGCCCCATAACAATTGCTTATTTATATCTATTAGAATTCTAACAGTTCTCATGTTTCACTATACCGCTAAGTGTTTTAAAAGCTAATAAAGTTACTGCAAAGGTGTGACAATTTTGGGTCAGGTTAAATTCCCGTGTAGGATTTTAGGATTCCATTCAGCAGACCAGACTCTACAGAAGGGATATGGATCTTTGAAATCCTGCCCACTGATTCAGCAAGAACTTGTCGGTTACAGAAACCATTTTTTGCAAGAGTGCAGATTCCAAGGTGGGGAGAAATGTTAGTTAGATAAATCTCTTCACTACTCACTTATTTTATGTGTCCCAACCTTACCTCTATGTCTCCCATCCCTGTTCAACAAAGCCAATTTTACAAAGTTCCTCCGCCAATAATAATGCATATTCAATTGTTACCAATTAATGCTAATCCCTGACTGTTGTTTGAAACCAGGTGATATAAATAATTTTGTTCACGTCAGTTCTAGGAATCAAAAACACTACATGGAAAGCAGTTTCTACTGCTCAGTAATGGTCAAATCAGTTATGTTTCAAATTCCATCATCAAGAGGGTCGCTACAGCTAGAGTCAAATAGTGTGGCAAATACCACTTAATAGGGAAAAAGTGTACTTGTGGCACCTTAGAGCATAACACATTTATTTGAGCATAAGCTTTCGTGGGCTATAAACACCCATTGTTTCATGTTCTCTGTGTGTATATATATATATCTATCTTCCTACTGTATTTTCCACTACATGCATCCAATGAAGTGGGCTGTAGCCCATGAAAGCTTATGCCCAAATAAATTTGTTAGGCTCTAAGGTACCACAAGTACTCCTGTGCTTTTTGCAAATACAGACTAACACGGCTGCTACTCTGAAACCTGTCACTTAATAGGGACAAACTTAATTTGGACAGGTGCTTTATTGAGATATCTTCCAGGGAGACAGTTCAGCCTAATGATAGTAAATAACAATGACTGCTGCTTAATCAGAACCATTTTTGCCTAAATTTCGCTTAATGGGGAAGCATTTGCCTGGTGACAAGTATTTAAGTAGCGTTTAACCAAGTTTTAAATAGGTATAAAATTGTAGGCCCCTGCCTTTTAATTTTAATACAGAAGTTTCCAAATAAAGGTTAAGAGGGGGAAAATCAAATAAAGATGAAATATTGTGAATATCAGTTTTATACTTTTATTTTTATTGAGTAGAGTATTTTGTCATTTAAGGCTTTTTAGATCTTTTTTAATTGCCTCTTCTATTAATTGGGATAGCCACTTAATTGGGATGACAGATCGTCCACTGATAACCTAGCTAACTGGTTTCTACTGTCATCATAAATAATAATAATGATCATTTTTATGTGCACTGCCTGAAGACCTCTTGGTGTCTTAACAAAAGTAGAGACAAAATTAAGAACAGATCCTGTGAGATGCTGAGCATCTGCCTCTCTCATAACGGAGCAATGAGCCCATTACGGGCACTAATAGGGCAACATGCCCCAATAAATCCAAGTGTAGGAGTTGAAAAGAAAAAAGCCACCCATGAACACACATGGACACAACAAATGAACCCAGATAAAAAGAAAAATAATAGTTTAAAACTTTCATCAGAAGGATCCCACAGTCTTACCCTGGTCAGTAGTATGGGAAAGAGCATTCGAGTGCTATAGGCTCTTGATGGAGAAGTCCCTGCTCCCACTACCCAATCTCCCCTCTGCCTAGATTGTACTAAGGGATAGTGAGGAGTTCTAGCCCTGGTAATCTCATTTGCTGTAGTAGGAGATACGTCATCAGACAGTACCTCAGCAATACTGCTACTATTAATATTTAAGATTCAGCAAGGCTCAATCTATGTAGTGTTGAGCAACTCAAAGGGAAGTCAACAAGAGCTGAGGATAACTGAGAGGCTGACCTCCTCACTGGATCAGGCCCTTCAATGCTAATAGTAAGTACATGACTCACTCATAGGACAATGAGCAGTCAGTGCAGTTCAGTAGAAGACCGTGCATGTAAAAGCGTTTTTTAAATGGTGCATTAACAATATTACATTTAATTAGTGTAAAAACATATTGAAACATGCCACAAAAAATGTGGCAGGGTAATCTTCACAATTTAGAGCAGCTGACTAGCTAACTAGATATTAGGAAGATGGGTTACTATCACCCAAATACAAAGGTATCCATTCCAAATAGGCTGCATGACAAGTAGTCTATTGTTTCATTAATTTCTACATTTAAAAGTTAATTTCTTTACTTTTTAGTATTAGTCATGTATTATGAGAATTAACATAAAGATGATGATAATGCATGATCTTTATATGCCATCTTATTAAAATGAAGCTATTTTTAATACTTGTAAGAGGCCTATCAGAAAACACAATTTATATCCTCAAAGTATATTTTGTCAGTTTCAAGTATAATTTTTGCATTCATATTCTTTTATGAATTTTAATGGAGTCACTTAAATTGTAATTATTCCACTCAGCTCAAATGCAGGTAACAAATGGAATTCAATCAGTGTTTGCGCATAATGACCATCATTAAGAGAGAAATAATAATGACATTCTCTCTGCATTAAACTTGCAGACTCTTTACACAATGATCTGAATCCCATTATTGATCTCCATGGAGATATGCAATTGTCACCTATTCTGCATAATATCTGAATGTTAAATACATTTGTTTGGAACAAATATTTTAATGAATACAGTCAGTTCCACTTAATTAACTATCTAATAACTGAATATTTTTGCTTAATAATTCAACATGGAACATCAAAATTGTTCTTTTTTTTAATCAAATGCACTTGAGATTAGTCACAGATTTCATTTAAATGTTCAAAAATGTATACATAGTATAAAATTCCCTTTAGGTTTCTTTAAAGCACATGTATTAAGACACTGGAAAAGTATTTAAAAATCACTTTTTCTCCCCTTTGTTTACTATGATCCCTTAGAAGCTTGAAATTGAAATGTATTTCCTTCTTACAATATCTAGTTTCTCTACATTGCAGACTGGCTTGTTATAAAGACTTAACTACTAGTACTGGTTGGTTGGTTGGTTGGCTTTATTTTAGAAGAAACATTTGTTTTGAGAATCATAAAGATAGTTTATATGGACCTTGTAAACAGATTAAAGAGCTCTCTCTCATCTTTTGGACCTACCAACCTTGAAAGGAAGACTCCAGCCATTTTGCTCAATTAAGCAATCTGAAATTTAAAAAAAACCACACACACACACCCCAGCATGAGAATCTTTGCAGTGGGTTAAATGCTGAAGTCATTTTACAAGTCATTATTCTGGAAAATCTCTCATTGATTTTAATTTCAAAGAAAGTTTTGCTTGAATGAGAACTCCTGAATCCACCCATTTGAATAAATGATGTTAACTGAAACTGAAGCATGGGGGATTCTATACTTTTATTTAAGGAAATATCTCCTCTAACGAAATTGTGGAAATTCTTATTAACTGTCTAACTCTTGGCTCCTTCTAAACTCTTGGCCTAAGCTATGTCTTATGGCAACACATTCTGCAGTTTAACTGTGCATTATGTAACAATGTCCCCTTGTTCTTCTACTGGGAGACAGAGAAATACATGTGCCGATTTACCTTCTCTGCACCATTCATTATGTTATGTAACTACCATATTACTGCTAATATCTCCTCTCAGGGATAGCATCTTAATCTTTTCAGTCTTTCCATGCCTCTAATCTATTTAATTGTCCATCTTTAGACTGAGATTTTCACAGCCACCTAGGAGATCTGAAAATCCCAGTCCAAATCATTTTGGAGATATACCTAGAACAGAATACCACATATACAGGATGGCAAGGGCTAGGACAGTAAGGATTTTCACAAGCGTTGTCCTAAATCTGGTCCCACTGAAGTCAGTGGTAAAATTTCTATGAATTTCAATGGGAGTGGAGTTGGGCAGATGCTGAACACTTTTTAAAATCCCACCCAAAACCCTGTTATATTCAAGACCTATGTGGTGAATTTGTGTTAGGGGCGGGTTTTTTTTTTGTTTTGATTGTTTGCTTTTGGGTGGAGGGTGAACAGGGTGTACTGAGAACCTAATTCTTCCTGCACCAGCAGGAAGCGGTCCACCTAGCAGTCAAGAAAACTCTAGAAAGGGGTTACCACAGTGTCGGGTATGCCAAGCTACCAAGAGGCCTGGGTCTGCCAGACAGAGGGTGTTGTCAAGGGAATACAGCAATATGCAGCATGCACACTACTCTTTTTAAGGGCTGGATCTAATCACCATTAGAGTCTGTCAAAAAACTCCCACTGTCAGTGGGTGATAGACTAGGTACTAAAGGAGCAGCAGCATTCTCCACCAACACTAGTCACCTGGCACTGCACCAACAGGATGGCTCTGGCCTTCACCATATGGCTGGCCTCACCTACTTCTCCTCCCTCACTGCATCAGAGGATAACTTAGAAGATAGTTTGTAGTGAGGAACCAGAAAAATGCACCATAAGTGGAGTGTGTGCATTTGGTTTTTTAAAAAGGAACAAATAAAAGCAAAAAGAAAAGAAAAAAATATAAACAAGTGCAACAACTTGTAGAAAAGGATTCTGAGGGCAAGTGGGAGATAGGGAGTTATGAGGAATCAGGAGTAAACACCGAGGAGAGATTAAAAATGTGTAAATTAGAAATTTAGTTTGAATACCATGAACTTTTAAGTACTATGTCAGGATGGCATAGCATAAATTTGTGAATAATAGCACTTGATCATTTTAATACTGTATCAAATGTCTACTGGGTAGCTGCACAATATGATTACTATAGACTATTTAATCAGGCTCATTGTACATGATTTCCAGCCTGGGTGGCACTAGCAGTATTTGTATATCTATATATTTGATCTCTCCCTTTATATTATACAGTGTTCATGACATCCCCTGGATAGATGCAGAGTGTATTTACTATACTACTATTCGATCATTATCTTGGGTCAATGGCCACAGTGTGTCCTAGTACTTGCTCATTGTTATGGTGGTTGCATACCAGTAATTGATCACTCCCCCAGTACAGTACAACAGCTCTTGGGTGGGAGTATGATCAGTATGTATATGCTACATTTGTTTTCTGTGAGGTGAGGTGTACAGAAAATGAATTATAAAACATTTTTGCCATCCCTACTGTTTGTTGGGGGAAGGGACCCATTTCTAAAAGGAAATTATGGTTGTCTTTGAGGGCAAAAGGAGAGGCAAAAAACCCAAAGAACAACTGTGGCAGGGCAAAGGAGGGGCAGCCAAGCGAGTGTATGTGAGAGACAAAGAAAATCAATGTAAACCAAGTAGTACTTGTATTGTAAAGGTGTAGGGAGCAGAAATCAATTTTTTTTAAATGCACAAGGAAAAACGTAGAGAGACAGGACTGTTACTGCAATGGCCAAAACCTAATATGCAAAACAGGTGTTGAACAAGAACAGGAGAGGCTGGTATAGATGCCCAAATCAGTAGCATCTTCAATACACATTGTGCATCTAAGACTAAAACCTACTCACTATTAGATGTACCCCGTTAAACAGCATATTCCAATTCTCTGATCAGCATTTCTAACCTCTTCTAGGTAACACCCCTAGAGTGGGTAGTAGTGCCACTGCTGATGATAGTGTTCCAGGCAGAAATGTATTTATTAAATTGAATTTTGAATGTGATGGAAAAAAGATTGCCAAAGGCAATGGGGAGAAATGATGTAATCTTACCAGTTTAGCCCATGTTTCACACTGAAGGCAAACCACATAATTTTCAGTTGAAAAAGTAAAAACAAAAAGAGAAACAAAATACCAGATTTATTATTAGTCAAATTTAATATTATTGTAGCCTGGTACTGATGTGTCCTAGAGCAGGTCCAACCACTTTCATTTCTAAGAAAGGGAAAGGAAACAAATCAAGAAACTTAATTTTCTTGACTTTTTCTACAGCGTGTTCTGTACTTGATTTATACCCATTACTGACTTGACTATTTTTCAGGCAGTGCATTTATTTGTTTTCAATGTGCAATGCCAAGATTGGCTGTGAAGCCATCTTTACTCCATTATTTTTTAATGGCTAACAATCCCATTATCAATTATAATACAGTATATTTATAGACACAGAAAAATGAGAAACTAAAACGTCAGGTGACATTCTGCCAGCACTATTGCACCAAATCAAGACAATAAGCAATGACTAAGAATTTGCCATTGCTTCACTGGTTCAGAATGTTTGTCATAACTACAATAATGAAACAAACACATTGCTTGCTTCTTGCCCGGTTAATTCTTTTTCCAAGGACAGAAGTGCTCCATTAGACCTGTAAGCATAGTGATCCAGGAAAATATTTTACAGTAGCATCCCTTTGGGAAAAGTGTTGCTGAATTAGCGATGCATAGTGAAGTCATTGCCATCATGTAAATACCACATACATGGCCACATGGGGTGTTTGGAAGTCTGAATAATGAATGGAGATGATTCCCAGAAAAACCATCCAAGAATTTTCTAGAACATAAACCAAAACAAAACAAAACAAGAGATGCTTTGTACGTTTAGCTTCTACATGCTAAGTATTGGAATAGTGAAGAAAAAAATTGTTTTGCTGTGACGCATGGTATTTGTTAGTGAAGCAGGAAGAACCACCATTTCAGAACTCAGATAGGAGCTGCTGTATGGAAGAAGCAGGGCTTGGAAGAGATGGGAGTCTGGTGCACATTTAGGGAGTATTCTTAAACTTTAAGGTTCTGGGTATAATGAAGCCAAGACATCCAGTCACCTTAGATAGATTCAAGCCAATCTCCCCTCACCAATGCTTATAATAAAAATGGTGAGAAGGATGCAAAGGCAGAGAAGGGAAGGGAAGGGAATACAGGATGAAGAGGGCATCAACCATAAGTAGGTAGCATGCAGGCAGCGGCCAAAGGGCCATAACACAGACTCTGTGAAGGGTGGCAACCATATCAGAAATAAGTATTTTGGTTCCTAAATCATGGGAGCAGTCAGCAGTAAAGCACAGAGAGGGGAGAGGACTCTGTCCCCCACATAAGTATCCGCACTACACCTATCTTTGTGTCTGAACAGGAACACAGGCCCAGCATGCAGCTCCAAAATGCCTGGCCTGCTTTTCTCCCATTTTGCCAGGTACACAGCTCAGTCGCTCACTCCTTAAATGGCTTTTGTGTGAAACGTGAGGCGCACGGCTTAAAATAGATCCCCCAGTGCTTTTCTTTCCTGAGAACTGTAAAGGCTACAAGCCCCAGTGAAAAATACCTGTGCCCAATCCAGGTAAATCTAAATTCCATTAGCACAGCTTCCCTTCCTTAAATGATATCAATTCCATATAACCCCTGAGTAAATCAGTTCTGTCACCAATCAACTACATACTCCACACAAATTCAATAAAGCTATGCCCCAGAACAAAATCCATCCCATTTACCTTACCTCTTTGCAGGGCAAGACTCATGCGCTGTTGCTACCTTTTCTGCTCTCCTAGCCCATAGATGACCCTTGATCTCCCAATTCTTGCATCGGGACACCCCGTTTCTCTCTCTCCTGAACACCCCTATTCTTAAAGAAGCAGTGTCTCAGAGGCTTCTCTCCTCAGCCCCTCCTGTGAAAACAGCAGAGGCTCTACCTGCAGTGCTCCCTCACCCTTTTCTCCTCCCCTTGTAAAGGAGCAACAGTGCTTCTTCCTTGTCCCCCATTCCCCTCTAGGGAAGGTTTGACTCTGACTTTTCATTGCCAAGCCCTGCAGATTTTTCAGCCTGTGTGAACCAGCCCTGTCTGTCAGAGAACCCCTTAGTTTAGCTGTGTTACATATTGCTCTGTTATCTCACCTTGCTGCTGTGTTCAAATGAAGAACAGATGTCTTTCACGTTACGTCCCTACTTGTGGTAGAGTATTCGTCCAATTTCTGTAAAACCACATCCAGATTATTTCTCCCAACCTCATTCCGAAAGATGATTGTGCTATCAACCCCAGTGCTGCTCTCCTACCACATACAGGAATAATACAGTCAAACTTCTGTGGCTTTCCTCCGATTGAGTAGCCAGGAAATAAATTAGAAATCTGTGAATTTCCTCCATTATTCATTAACATTTCCTGTGAGGTTGAGCTCTGAAGGTTTATTCAGTTTCTCCATTTTTTTATATGCATTTTAGCCAAGACAGGCGTGCTGGGACCTTGCAGTATTTGAAAAACGTTAAGTGAAGTAACACTGTCACCACCAGAGGGAGCACTTATACAAACCTCATGTAACATTCCTTTATGTTACTAACTACACTTGTAGCCAGAGGAAAAAAGATGTGGGGCCAAGACGCAGAAAAGCAAGACAAGCCATTCGGAACACAAGATGGGGAGAAAATGCTAGACTACAAGGAAGAGACAGCTGTGTTCAATCTTCTATTAGCAATTAGAAGTTTATTTAAAATAATGTATGGTAAAATTTCACTGTACTATATGTGAAGTCTACTTAGGTTAAAAAGAATGAGTTCCATGTCTTATAATGTTTATCCAAACGTTTAAGGCTCAACAATATCTCCCAATTTTAACCTTGGAAGGGATGAAAGTAGTTGAAAGCCCATGATAATTACTCAAAGAAGAGTTGAACCTAGATGGTAGCCTTCCTGCCCTTCCAGACTCAGGCACTGCAGGGTCATGTTTTCTCAGGCTTAGAGAGCGTGGCTGGGTGCAGAGACAGAACAATAGAGAAGACAGTCTGTGTGGCATTCATTCATGGCAAATGAAATGAAAATACCAAATGGAAGTAATGTCGATGGCCAGCACTAATTCATGTCAGCTCCTACTGTCAATGGGCAAAGACAGACCAAGGAAGGAGTAGTGCAGAGAAACCAAGTGTTGCGTGAATGGCCAGAGATTCATAGAGATTCTCTATCGTTCTTGCTACATGTGTAAGTCTGAGCACCATGCAAAGAGACAAATGCTGTTGTAGGACACCAGGAAACTCTGCCAGTGGGAACACATGCAATGTAGTGAATATCTTTAGCTCTGCTGTGGATTTTTCATGAATAATTTCAATCTTTAACTTTTTTTTTAAAGATTATTGAAAGTAATCATTTGAAGGATGGGAAAGAAGAAGAACTATTAAATTTGTGCTTGCTTCAAGTGTAACAAGAATATTCATCCTGATTGATTGGAACTTTGGAACTTGAAAAGTAAACAAAGGAAAGTCTTAAAAATATCACTAAAATTAAAGTTTGTATCTGTTACAGTACTCAGCACAGTTCAGAATGTCTTGGTAAAATTTTCTTAAACATGAACGTAACTTAGGAGTCTAATTCTCATGTTCAAGTGTCTAAGTCAGTTAGAAACCTAAATCCCAAAGAACGTCAAAAGGACTTTGAAGAAATGCAATTTGGGACTCATTAAGAAGCTTAGAAGATTTAGGCGTTTTTAAATGTTTTATGTTTATTTTATGATTGTGTCCCATCCTGCAAACCATTTGCACAGAGAAACCACACAGAAGCCAATAGACCCTGCAGGACCAGACCAATAGTCTGGAAAATAGAAGTTACTTATCTGATAAGAACAACAAAGATGCATCTGAAGAAGTGAGGTTTTTTACCCGCAAAAGCTTATGCTCAAATAAATTTGTTAGTCTTTAAGGTGCCACTGGACTCCTTGTTGTTTTTGTGGATATAGACTAACACGGCTACCCCCTGATACTTATCTGATAAAGTTATACCATGAGCTCATTTTTCTAAGTGAATCAAATAATCAAATTTATTCCAAAGCCATCTTAAAACTGCAGTTCAGCATTCAGAAGTCAGTGCTGAATCCATCAATATTCATACCAGGGTGCAAGCTCCTGCAGCAGTTTTTCTGGCCAGGATAAACCTAATGCTGGGTGATTACCTATACAAACTATATAGTGGCCAAAAAGCATAGTTACCATAGCGAGTGTTCATAACAAAAATTACACTGAATTACTGCTATAACAGGTGTTAGCAAGTAGTATCCAGAAGCTGAACCTATATAACACTGTAGAAGGTTCGTCAATATTAATGCTAATTTTGAGTCTATCTTCCAAGTTTGACAAATCTTGTTTTATCTGATCCATTTTGCCCTTGATTTCATGTGGCACCGGAAGGCATTTATGACTGTTAAGCATGAATAGAAAAAAAATACAAGCCTGGATTACATTCTTCTTTATCCACTTAGAGTGAGTTTCATGACACATATGTCTTTCTGTCTCACAGATGCTATAGTGTCACAGGCTAAGGAGGAAGCAAACTCTTCCCAAGCAATGGCTTCGAAGACTTTGACACATGAAGGACTTTTACTTTTTACACATGAAGGACTTTTAATATAAACTTTGATGTGTTTTATTTCCCCTGCCTAATGGTGCCTGTCAATATATCACTTTAACTACCATGGTTTAAGGTAAAACACTTCCACTGTATATTGCAGGTAAATGTAAATGTTTAGCACTGTATTTTTAACATAGTAATTCCAAAAGAGTAGTTCATATACTACTACTGTCATTGCATAATACTTTCATTGCTAGTCAGTTAGGAGAACTCATATTTTCACTTCAAAATGTCTAAAAAATCTTGACAAATTATCTTCTAAATGTTCAGTCCCCATTCCCAACGTACTGTAACCTGTTCATGTTACTTTTACTTTTCTCCATTTTAGTGTATTTTTAACATTAATGTAAATGAAAGTACAACTGGCCTTTTCTCCATCCAGAAAACTAAGCAGGTGACCCTCGAAATGGGAAGGCAGAGAATGTGCGACTCCTAGAAAACAGCCCACTCATGCTGTGGGGAGTGGCAGACATACGGTAGGGCAAAATTCCTGATGTCCTCACTACAGCCAAACTCTCATTGAAGCACATAAGAATTTTGCTGAAGCAGGAACTGCAGGCCTGGATTCCCATGCTGTCCAGAATATAGTACATGATTTGCATGAAGTGTTACATAGACTATAAAAGTAGGATGTCTCTGAAGGGCACTTGGAGATTTAAAACTTGCCAACTGCATGGCTCACTGCTCATATATCGGTGAAACATGTTTTTGGCACAAACATACTGTCTGTAAAATGATGCTTCAAAGATGACTCTTTTAATGCAAGCTAGATACATGTGACCTAATGTTAATTATAGATGTCAGTTATATTTGTGTTGTACAGTGAGGATCATGTCATTGATGTTATGAGAGGAGATAGCCCACAGTAATTTGCCTTTAAAAAAAATTTTTTTTTTAGGCAGGTTGCTATCTAGATTTCTCCAGTGGAGAAAGGAAGCTCTCCTGCATCCACCAGCCCTTGAATCCATGAAACTGAGAGAGTTCCATGAAGAACATGGCTGAATCCTGATAGCTTTACTCATAAAGCAGTTTTCCACAGATTCACTGTCTCCACTCACATTTGTAAAACAAGCAGGATTAGGCCCACTAAAAAGCAATATAAAAATTACAGCATTTTACTTAAGATGTTCTTTCATTTAATAGCTGTATTTAGGCAATGCAAGAATGGATATTGTATGTGGACCCAATACACCCCTGAAAGTCACGAGTGGGTGGAGATGTATAGCTTACATATTTTAGCTGTTGTGTAGGCCATGGGTGAGATTCAGTGCTGGGTCCTTAAGAGGCGCAGCACACAACATGCAGCCCAGTGGAAGCCAGATGAAGCTAATGTGGCTTTAAGCTACCTTCACACCCTCCTGATCCTGGGCTGCTCCAGGGGCTGGAGAGCCCTCTGGCATAACTCAAACAACTCCGGGGGGGGGGAGGGGGAGTGCTGCCTAAGCTATAGCAGCAGCATCAAGCTGCAATGGATAGCAGTATAGCCCGGAATCTCCACAGTGCTGCATGCTGCAGCTCTTCCATCAGCTCAACTCTCCCACCCTCCCCCAGCACACCCTCAATGCCTGGGCTCATGAGGGGATCCTTGGGAGTCAGTCTTACAGTTGTCTACCACACTGCCTGTGCCAAGGAAAACATCTGCCAGCTGGCGGTACTGGCCAGTATATACTCCTGGGGGAATTCTGTGCTACTGTGTGTGTCCAGATTTTATGTCCCCCGCAGATTTCTTTGCTTCCCCAGAGCAAAATGACTTTCTGATGGGGAAACAAAGGGAAGCCACAACAGGCCATTCGACCTTCCCCAGCAGTATGTTTTGGATGCCCAGGACAGCCAGCAGAGAGGTAAATGTTTGTGGGACAGGGTGCAGGACTGGGGAAGACCTGGCTGGTGGCTCCTACCCTGTGCCAGGCTCAGCTGCTAGTCCCAGCTGGGGTGGGGAGGATGGGGCTTCCTCTTCTCTGCATGGCATCCAACGCTGTGTCAGACCCAACCCTAGATTTCTTCTCCAGCTATAGGAAGAACCCCCCCCACTTCCTGCACCCATCACTCCTCACCTGCAGGGGGAGGGATCACTGTACAGGAAGCTGCTCCCCCATCTGCCCAACCCCCATGCATCCAGACCCTCTCATACCCAGACCCTCCTGCAAAGCCTCACTGCCTCTCACTCAGAACCCTTCACCCCACTGATGAGCCCCACTTCCCCTGCACCTGGACTACCCCAATGAGCCACCCACACCTAGATCCCCACCCCACTAAGCCCCACTACCCCAGAATCTGGACCTCCCCAACCCGTCCACATCCAGACCCCCCTTATAAGCTCTATTCCCCCACATCCAGACCCTCTCCACTGAGTCGCAACCACCTTCACCTGGACCCCCCTGTAGCTTCGTCTTACTATTGAACCCAGAACCCTTCAACAAGCCCCTGTGCATCCAGCTCCCCCCTGCACCCAGATCCCCCACTGAGTTGCCTACATCCAAATTGCACTACACAGAACCCTCTCAATGCACGTGTGGATCCCTGCACACTAAGCCCCTCCACACTTGGACCCTGCCTTGCTCAGCCTGCCTGCCCACACCTGGTGCACCTGGCATGGAGGGGCAGGGCCCTGGAGAGTTTCTGGGGCAGGCCTGGTCCTTGCACTGTGTCAGGGTTGTGTGCAGACTCACTGCTGAGTCTGGGTCCCGGGCGGGAACTGCATAGTGATCTCCCACCTTTGTGAAGCCAGTGGCCTGTGCTCCCCAGTGCCATGCTGGAGCCTCCGCATTTATTTGACAAATAAAATTTGCAGAATTTTAAAATATTGTGCACAGAATTTTTCATTTTTTGGCACAGAATGGCCTTAGGAGTACAGTAGTATCAGACTGTTCCTTGTGAATGTTACACTTGCTTCCAGGTTTAGCTTTCAAACTTCCATTTTTAACATTTTCCATTTGCTGTTTGACATGGTTTATTAAGAAACCACCTTCTTTCCACAGTTCTGCTGTGTGACATTGGTCAAGTCTTATCATCTGCCTGTGCCTCAGTTTCTCCAGCTATAAAACAGGGACAATGATATGTATCTCATTTGTAAATTTCTTTGAGATGTATTCATGAAAAAAAGTATACAGGAGTTAGGTCTTTATTATACCTCTACCCCGATATAACATGACCCAATATAACACGAATTTGGATATAATGTGGTAAAGCAGTGCTCTGGGGGGGCGGGGCTGCGCACTCCGGTGGATCAAATCAAGTTCGATATAACGCAGTTTCACTTATAACCCAGTAAGATTTTTTTGGCTCCCGAGGACAGTGTTACATTGGGGTAGAAGTGTATTATTATTTAGCTGAACTTGAGTCATTATATAAGTCCTTGAAACACAGTGGTAAGACTGCAGTGCCACATGTGTCTAAGTGAAAAGAAATAGCTTCAAAGCTCCTGCATTAATAAAAAATGAAAAGATCAAAATAGAAAAAAATGTTTTTACAATGTGTTTACAAAATAATTTTATTGAATGAAAGCATTCAATAGCATCCTCTGTTTTCACCTTTTCAGTACTATTTGAATTAGATTTTTTAAAAATACCACTTACATCTTAATGTATAAAAAAGCACCATTCAGACTGGCAAACTCCAAATTAAAGATATTTTGATATAAGTTTGAAATGGAAGCTCTGGGCTTATTAAAACCCCGGAAACATGCTGCTTTGTGAAACAAGAATGTTTTTTAATGTCAACCTAATAATAAAGTCATAACAACCAATGAAAAAAGACAAACACACACAATACCAGAGCTTCAACTGGTGTAAATGGGCCCAACAATACTGAAGTGAATAGTGTTACACCAATTTTTACCAAATCTGAATCTGACTCTGAAGCATTGTTATGTGACAAAGCTTAATATGCTCCCATCATGAGAAAATGTAAAGCATGGCACAAACAACTATCTTTACTAAAGCCAGATAGTGCAGGAGCCCTGTACACTTACAGTGGGTAACAGATCAGCATTGTCAAGTAGGAACATAGTGAATACTTTAGGTGAAATACTGCCATCATCACCTATTTTTAGCAGTAATAATGAATATAATCATTATGATAATTAACAAATGGAATGATAGGAATACGAAAAGACAATGCAATGCTTACAAGGTGAGGCTTTCAAGAACTTAGAGCCAGATCCTGCAATAGGCCTATTATAGGACCAAATCCTATTTGCCTCACTCACGTATCATTGACTTCAGTGGAACTGTTCAAATGAAATGTAAAAATAACATAAGTGAAGAGAAATTTAATTACAGGAGACTTGACTTCCAGTGATAATTCAGTCTTGTTTATTTAAAATGCTTCTTAGGGCTTGTCTACATGGTGGTGTAATGTGCTTTACAGGGGAGTGGTTTTAAAGCACACTAATGTGCATTAATTGGTCCTCATAGACCCTGCTGGTGTGCAATAAAGTTTCTCTAGTGTGCTTTAACATGGTACTGTTTCAACTAGGACTATATTAAAGTGGGTCTATGCGAACCAATTAATGCACACCACAGTCTGCTTTAGAAATTGTGCTCCCAGAGACTGCATTAGCCCACCATGTGGGTAAGCCCTTACACTATGCAGTACTGCAACACGTCCAACCACTGAGCTACTAGAGGGAATTTTAGAATCATAGAATATTAGGATTGGAAGGGACCTCCGGAGGTCATCTAGTCCAACCCCCTGCTCAAAGCAGGGCCAATCCCCATACAGATTTTTGTCCTAGATCCCTAAATAGCCCCCTCAAGGTTTGATTCACAACCCTGGATTTAGCAGGCCAGTGGTCAAACCACTGAGCTATCCGCCCCCCTGCATTATGCTTTAATAGTGAGGAGACCTCACCTTCCCAAGTCACTAACTCAAAAATCTGGAAGCAGCTCTAGGTGGATTTAGTAAAGTTTCATAAATGGGACATATTTATTTTTGCTGTTATGAAATGTTCAAAAAAAATTGTCATTAGTGCAATTTACATTCAAACTGCATCAGCACAGAGGTTAACGGTATTTAAAATATAGTTTCATCTTCCCCGAAGCAAAACGGTGATGTTAGAGCCTTAAATAAATTTTTGTTTTGTACAATATTAGTGCTGTGGTAGTATGCTGTCTGAGAGTATTTTCTTTATAAATCCAGTGTTTTCAGAGATATACCACTCAGCTACCAAATCTGGTCTACACTATAGCTCCAGCTGATTTTAAAAATGGTTTACCTGAAGTGATTTTAAAACCAATTACAGTTTTTGAGGAAATTTCCCCACTGGAGCCAAGTCCCAAAAGACCAGGCCTAGAAAAGATGTTTTTTAAAGTATTTGGACACTCTTGAGGATATAACCTGCCATTCATTTTTTCCCCTTCTTAAACATTGTGTGTGTTTGTGTGAGACAAGTGCCAGAATGTTAGCCCTGGAAAAGGAAGTCCTTTATATAACTGCACCAATGGTGAGGCTTCCCTCAGTACCCTGACAGCTCTTACTTGGATGCATCACATCTAGGGGTGAGAGTACAGTTCAGTCTTCATGCCTATTCAATCCTCGTTCCTTCCGCAGAGACTGCCAACAAGATTGCTATTTGTAATAGCAATTTCAGTCTCTTATGACTGACCTGGCTTGTATATTTGATCTGGTGACACATAATCCTGCACTGGGATCTTGCATAGAGCACCTTGCAGAATCATGACCTGCAGTATGAAAGGTGCTCTGATCCAAAATACACTGAAGTCAATAGGAGTCTTTCCATTGACATCAGTGGGCTAGGGATCAGACTTTAGATCAGGTTTTGATATAATTGCCAGTTTTTGAGCCATTCAGTTCCCATGCCATTGTTTCCCACACAAAACTTCCACTGATTTCAACATCAGTTTTGTGCCCAGAGTAATAATGGAATAAAATAAATTTACAGAAGCCCAATTCTTTATCAAAGGCACCCAGTCTGGTCTATTGAGAAAATGGGGCAATTAAGGCTAAACATAGTTTCAATTTTGCAAATATAATAATTATATACACACAGCTATGTTACGTAGCAATATTTTTACAGAGAAATATAACTAATCTGTTATAAACAAGTTAATATAATATTTACATTTTCTTAGGGGTCCCATTTTTGTTTCTTCACAATTTCTGGATTAATATAGTAGTTCCATTAACTTTAAAAGACTGGATAGAAATCATAAGCTGTAATGTGAGTGCTCTGAGAGCTTCACATATTCTAATAATATATATTTTGACGTGGCTGTAAAATATGGATGAGTTTTGTCATGTAACTATTAAATGCCCAATTATCCAGTAATATTTATTTATTAAAGCTAGTTCCAGTGATGTCTCTATTCCCTCGATCGCTCCAAAATATTAATGATAATCTGATTGATGTCCTTCTGGAATATATTTACTTTTATACAGTCCCATGGGATATGCCTTATGGCCTCAATTATGTAAACATTAATACTTACAAATCTATCTATTTTTAATACTTAGGAAGCACTTTGTGCAGTGTTTGCTGGCCAGATAGATAGATGTAAGTCTGGCTGTAACCCAAGACATCATATGTTCTCCATTCCTTTAAATGCACTAAAGATATTCCTCATATTGTTAAATCAAGATCAAAGCCCCTCAACACTGAGTAAAATTATACATTGCCACTAGGGAAGATTCTATATTTGCTGGCCCTGACTCTATGGTGCAGCCACTCTGTGCTGTACAATTGGTGCAAAGAGGCTCTAAAATTGGGGTAGCTAAGTAGGAAGATCACTCCACTGAAGAGGATCCTATGGTAGTGTAGAGTCAGAGTAATGGTTCCTGCCCACCCCACAGCATGGCCAGGAAAAAGAGGGCAAGGGAAGGGTTGGTTTTCATTTTAGCAAGCTATTGTTTTCATAAATTATAAAGCCAGAAGAGACCATTGTGATCATTTAGTCTGTCCTCCTGCATAATAGAGATCCTAGCACTTCCATGAATTAATTCATTTGACCTAGAACACGTCTTTTCAGAAAATATCATTCTTGATTTAAAAATTGCGAATTGTGAAAAATCCATCATAGCACTGGGTAAGTTGTTCTGTTGGGTAATTACCCTCACTGTTAAAAAAAATGACACCTTCTTTGAAGTCTGAATTTGTCTAGCTTCACCTTCTTATCATTTAATCTTGTTAAACCTTGGACTGCTAGATCGAACGGTCCTTTATTATCGAATTTCCATTCCACATGCCAGTGCATAGAGATGGTCGTCAAGTCACACCTTGATAAGCGAAATAGATTGAGCTCCTTGAGCCTATCACTCTGAGGCATGCTTTCCAATCCTTTAATCATTCTCGTGGCTCTTCTCTGAACCTCTCCAATGTATCAACGTCCTTCCTGAAGGGTGGACATCAGAACTGGACATAGTATTCCTTCACTGGTATCACCAATGCCAAATACAAAGGTAAAACGACCTGTGTAATCCTACTTGATGTTCCTGTTTATACATACCAGGATCACATTAGCCCATTTGGTTACATCATCACACTGGCTTATTTAGCTAATTGTCCTGAATGACCCCCCAGGTCTTTTTCAAAGTCCAGAGTTTCAGTTTCCCAAATAGCATCCCCATGCTGTAAATATTGCCTTGCTTCTAGATGTATAACTTTAAATTTGGACATATTTGCTTGTGCACAGCTTAACAAGTGATCCAGCATAGCTCTGTATCAATAACTTGTCTTCTTCATTAATCATTTCTCCAATCTGTGTGTTTTCTGCAGATTTGATCAGTGATTTTATGTTTAATTCTAGGTTACTGATGAAAAATGTTAAATAATGTAGGGCTAGGAACCCATCCTTGCAGGACCCCCTAGAAACACACCCGCTAGATGATGATTCCCCATTTACAGTTACATTTTGAGACCTGTCAGTTAGCCAGTTTTTAATCCATTTAATGTGTGCCATGTTGCTTTTATAACATTCCAGTTTCTTAGTCAAATTTTTGTAAGATACCAAGTCAGCCCTTTTCCTGGAGTTGGGGTTGTGACTTAATTCAGCTGCAAAGCTTTTGCCAGTTTCTTTCATCTGAACGCCCTCCCCAATTAGCCTTCCACTTTGGAGGGTTCAGCAATCCAGCCTTCTCCTGTCAGTGCCTGTCTGCTGTAACAAGGGGAGCAGCTTTTATGCTGTTTCCCTTCTCCCAACTCCTTCCTAGTTGACTGGGTGAGAGGGGAGCCTTGCCCTGCCTTTTCTGCCAGGGCCAGCTCCAGGGTTTTTGCTGTCCCAAGCAGAAAAAAAAAAAAGCTGCGATTGTGGTCAGCCCTACCGCCGCCACTTCAGTCTTCAGCGGCAATTTGGAGGCAGGTCCTTCGCTCTGAGAGGGAGTGAGGGACCTGCCACCGAATTGCCCAAGAGCTGGACGTGCCGCCCCTTCCCCGTGGCCACCTCAAGCACCTACTTGTTGGGCTGGTGCCTGGAGCCAGCACTGTTCTCTGCAGTTTCAGGCTCTTAAAAGTATAGTGTCTGGATTTCTTCCCCAGTCACTAAGGGCCTACAAATTCACAGTCCATTTTTGTCAATTTCATGGTAATAGGATTTTAAAAATCATAAATATCATGATTTCAGACATTTAAAACTGAAATTTCAGTTTGTTGTAACTGTAGGGGTCCTGACTTAAAAAGGGGATGGGGGTGGGGTCACAAGTTTATTGCGGGGGGGACGGTCATGGTATTGCCACTCATACTTCTGCTCTGTTGCTGGTGGTGGTGCTGCCCTCAAAACTGTGTGGCCGGAGAGTGGTGGCTGCTAACCAGGAGTCTAGCTCTGAAGGCAGCAGTGCAGAAGTAAGGGTGGCATGGTATGCAGGGGCAGCAGAGTCTTCCCAAAAGCCTTCCGTGGCCCCACCTCACCCAAGGCCACACCTCTTCTGCTCGAGGGCCTACCCCAGCAAAACCAGAGTGGACTGGGAGCTGTAGACCCTCCACCTACCCGGGGCGGGAGGGGTGCACACAGCTGTGAGGAGCCACAAACACTCCTGGGCTCTCTGGATGGGCTCCAGCTGCTGGCCTGGCTGGGAAGGCAGGACCTTGGGGGGAAAGAGGAGGGGTGGCGGGTATAGTGAAAAGTGGGAGGGCCCTGACTCCCTGGCCTCCCCTATTCTGTCGCCCATGATGGTGTGGTATGGTATTGCCACCCTTACATCTGCTGCTCTCCAGCCACCCAACTCTGCAGGTAGTGCAGAAGTAAAGGTGGCAATACCACAACTCCCCTAAAATAATCTTGCAACCCCTCTCTAACCCTCTTTTGGATCAGGATCCCCAGTCTGAAAATGCTAGTCTCCCCTTTGAAATCTATATGGTATAGGGTAAAAATACACAAAAGACCAAATTTCATGGAGGAGACCAGATTTCACGATCTGTAACGCATTTTTCACTGCTGTGAATTTGGTAGGATCCTACCAACTACCATTCACTCCCAGGGCCCATAGGTCTCTATATGTATCTATTGGACCCCTCTGAATC
Organism: Gopherus flavomarginatus; assembly: GCF_025201925.1. Taxonomy (NCBI): domain Eukaryota; kingdom Metazoa; phylum Chordata; order Testudines; family Testudinidae; genus Gopherus; species Gopherus flavomarginatus. The sequence goes on along the minus strand of NC_066626.1, from coordinate 47,558,052 downwards.
CTTAAAGGGCCATGCCAGATGGTAGGATGGGCTAACCACTAGGTATTACTGCCCTCAATGGCAGACTATCCCATCACAATGTGTGATGGACATAAATGTGTATGTGCTGGAAAGTATAGAGATAGTAGAAGGTGTCACAAAAAGAGAACCAAGGCTTGGTGACAATCACTGCATAATATGGATACATGACCGAATTAGGGATTCTGTTAGGGAAATAAGTGAAGGTTTGGACTCTTTCTCACTTTGTCTTTACTTGTTTTCCCAGTTAATGTCCATTCTGGACTAGATGAGACCACTACACTCTTTTCTGCTTATCACTTGAGCCATATTGAAAACAGATGTGAAAATCCCACTGTGCCACACAGCCCACACAGTTTAAAAAACACTCTCCTTATTCCCTTCCCCTCCCCCCCCAATTATATCTTCTCCAAGGAGCTTTTCTGTAAAGAGTATGTGACAATATGTAACTAATTTCGGGCTACAAAAGCTTTGTCCCAAGCGCACACAATCACCTATGTCCTAAACTCATCCTATATCAGGTAGATTGAAATCAATTGGATGTGTAAATTCCTTAAATAATAGCAAATGGAGCAAACTGAATTTCAAAGAGAAAAAAACAGCGAACCTAAAAAGCAGTGGTACGAAGGTCATCAGCAGAATTAGCAAAAAAGTCTGGCAAAGTTACAGTTAGACAGTCAGTAATACTCTATTGATCAGACTTTCTCAATCAATGATGTTGTGTCTAGATTATTGATGCAAAGGTATTAAGCAAAATTTTATTTCAGCTAACTTGTGGGCTCAGATGTCAACTGAAAGTCATTTCCCTAGTCAATCAAACATACGAGAAATCTGAGCAGAGTTAGCTCTTTAACAACTTGGTGTCTAGTTTACTTTTCAATTACATAATGAGCTTTGAAGCTACAAAATGTAAAGTAAGATTTTAACTAGGAAGTGCAAAAGACTCAGCATCTCCACTGGAAAAATATAGCACAGAAATAAGTAGGGAACACGAAGCCAAAGATATTTCCATATGGCCTTGGTACTGGTAACTGTCACCAAAAAATGTTAATAAATAAATCCAAATCTGAGATTAGATTGTAAAGGAGGAGGATTCTGGAGGATTCTTCCACTCCCTATTAGTATACATCACAAAGCCCACAACCACACAATTCACATGACAGTTTCTACTGAATGAAGGCCCACGACTGGAGCAGACTGGTTTGTGGCAGGTCAAGGAAGAGGTTTATAGAAAGAGATCTACCTGACAAATTTATACATCTGCTTGACTCATATTGGTGCTGATAGACTCTCAGTTTCATAGGACAAATTTATCTCACAGTTTTGGTTTATTCAAATAAAATATAATCTGGGTATATACATTTATCAGGCAAACCTGTTGTCACCTTACATGCCCATCACCGTGGGGTTTGAGTTCAATAAGACAGCAGGCTTGAGACTTGGGTTTCATCAAAGACTCATTTTTTACAATCTTGGGTTTAGCATGATCCTGATGAGGAATCTTTCCAGTCACATCAGTGACAAAATAACAAATTCAGTCATGTGATTGGAACACTGATTGAGAAAAGTCATTGTCTGGACTGTAGCAATGGCTGACATAAAGCCAAGGAAAGAGATACTTATCTTGTATCATTATCCTGAAATATATACATCAATCCCATCCCCCGAACCATTACTTTGCTGTAACAAGCCAGAAAATAATGCCAAGAAAGAATGTAAGTGTTTTTGTACGTTTTGTTACTTCATTGAAAGATATAATTGACTTTAATAACCTCAAACCAAATCCGGCGTAACATAAGGATCAAAAGAAATCATTTATCAAAGAAAATCCAACAGAATATTACTTTACACACTGCTTTCTTGCAGAATCAAAGTGAACTGGCATACAGTATATACATTATATTGGACAGAATTCTGAAATCTCTGATTCCAAAGGAAAATTTACTTCCTAAAAATTAAAATCTGCTTACTAAAGAGTAAGAGATAAAAGTGTTTAAAAAGTAAGAGAAAGGGGAGAATCAGAAATAAAGGAAAGAAGGCACTTGACAACCCATTTCATAGTTCTTTCTGTTAAGTATAGTGTGACTCATTTCTAAATGTGTTGTATGAACTGTTTCCACCAGCACGATAAATTAATAAAGAGCTTTTTAGAAAGAAAAATACATTTCTATAAATTAAAGTGAGTGGGCTAGAACCTGCACCAGTCCTGTTCTATATATAACAAACACTGATTTTTTTTCAACTTATATAAAACATATTTAAAAGTTCTAGGTGCATGAACAATCATCATTTAAAAAAAAATAACACATAGTGACAATAACACTAAAAAAAACCAAAAAACCTTCTCAACATATAAAATGAAACTCTTCCCATGTAACCTAACCCTTTAGGAAAAAACGGGATAAAAAGGGTTTTGCAGAATGCCAGTAAGGTCAACAAGTTGTGGCTCTGTTGGATCAAGGAGCTAAGCAATCTCCAGAGTTGAGAATCACTCACTGAAAACTCTTTACCACCATCCCCTAGACATGCAGATTGTGGGACAGTCATATCATGTGTCTCATAGCATGTCTACATAACAATTAGAAACCTGCAGCTGGCCCATGCCCACTGATTCAGGTTCACAGGGCTCAAGACATTTGTGCTCAGGCTGCAGTCTAAACTATGGAACCCTCCCACCTCATAGGGTCCTAGAGCCAGGGCTGCAGTCTGAGCTTGAATGTCTAGACCCAAATAGTTGCAGCTTCCTAATCTAGGACATATGGAAACAATATCTCTCTTGTCCACTGAGGCTATCTGAACATCCAGAAGCAGCCAAGGCTCCAATAAATCTCCTGGATTGTGAACTATCATGAAAGGCAGACATTCTCTCACAGAATAAGGGGGAGTTATTAGTTCCATCATTTTCGGTGCCCCTCAGCCAGTCACAGCATTATGTCTACCTTATCCAAACTGCACACCAGACAGATATCTCTCATCCAAGTCCCAGCTTTGACAACAGATTGACAGTACCATCCAGATCTCTGAAAGAGAGAGCTGAATATTCCCAGGATATTGATGGCTCTGGCTGATAAAAATATTATGCTACCACAGCAGGACTGCTCTACTTTTCTCATGCTCTTACTGTTAATGAAGCAAAATTCCTTCTCAACAGCTATAGTGTCCTTGGCTCATCAAGTCAGTATTTGTGATGAAAACAAGCTTTTTTGTTTTGTTTTTTTACTCATTGGCCTCACTTCTCAGCTCTTCTTGCTGCCATCCCATTCCCCTCTCCCTCTTCTCACTGCCCTCCATGCCCCACTCAACTGTGACATATTTATTTACTCACACCCTGATCTAAACTCTACCTTAGGCTCTCTCCCTCTGGTCTCAATCTGACATCTGGCCCCTACATTTTCAGTGACTGCTTTCCCCCCCGTTTTGTGGGCTTAGTGCCACAAAGCACCACATAACCTCCAAAAATATTTCCTCTCCCTCCCCTCTTTTGGGTCATGGCCTTCACAAGACTCATACATACCTTGCAGGCGAACAGGCCCATTGGTCTGTTGTTGATGGGGGGTTTTAAACGAAGCTTATAAAAACTTGTTCACTGGAGTCTGAAACCCTGGCAAGCAGCTTTTTGTATGTCTAGATACTATTTCATCAGTGACAACAGCTTTCCCACCACATAGTTCTTTGCCAATGCCACCAGCCTTTTCTCCAGTGATATTTATATGAATGTTATTCTTCTGGTGTTCTCTGTTCAAGCACAGAATGAAAATTTGGGAGAAACCTGCTTTGTATCTGTTTGTGATTAGCCATCATGTTTCCATGTGTGGTATTCCTGCTTGAATTCAGGCCATCTATGGAAACCTGATCAGTACTGTAATTACAGCCTGCTTGAATCAAGTCAGTCAAATAATGTCAAAAGCAATTATTTTCTTTTCTGAGGGGCACAACATGTTTGGAAATACACAGGAGAAAATGCAGATCTCAACAGGTTAGCAGCTCACACAGTTGACCCAATCTCATGGTATTCCTTGATTCATATCAAGTTGACATTTGACAAGTATTGTAGATGGATTAATTATCATTGATTCATTAGAGTCATTATTAGATTTTTCTGAGTGTAGTAGATCTTTTTTTATATATTCAACTCTGTTATAAATCACCTGTCTAATTTTTCCGACTGTAGGAACAACAAGGAAATTAGTTATATTCCAAAAACTACAGTGCAACTGACAAATAAATACTACAAGGTCAACGTTTTCAAACTTAGGTGTCTGAAGTTAGGCACCTAAGTTAAAATAGCCTGATTTTCAGAGGCACCAAAGTCAACATGAGGTTTGAGTGCTCAGCACCTTTTTTAACCAAAACATATTTAAGGCCTGATCCAAAGCCCACTGAAGGAAAAGGAAAGTCTCCCACTGATTTCCACAAAAATTTTGTATTAAATGCTCTTTGTTTCACTGGCAATATAGAACCTGATTCTTTAGACTTCAGTAAGATTCTCTGCATGAGAAAGTATTTGTCAACCTGAGCAAGGTTTATAGAATTGGGCCCAGAGTGAATTAGATCATTTACCCTGATAATCATTCTAAAAAGGTGTCACTTTTCCACAAAGGGATTCAAAAGATGTACATCCATTCAAATTTTATCCACACAATACAATGGAAGATATTTGTCTGTAGTTCCAATTCACAGAAATAAGAATAAGACTGATATCTTGTTAGTATGATCATACATGCATGCATTCACAAATACCTTGCAAGAATACTGTGATAAGAAAAATTCTTCAGAATACCAATTTCTGTTTGTGCAGTTCTTTTTGTAAATTTAGCAACAATTCTGGTAGTAAGCAGCTACAATCTACTGTTTGCAATACGATTCCAGAAAATCTGAGAACAGCTTACTACTTGTGTGTATATTTGTATACTGTATTAATTACATGACCTAATGGACTGGATCCAATTTGTTTTTACAAAGTTTTGCTTTTTATTAGTTTGGGCTATGGCCTTTTATAACAAAGGTATCTCCTATAACTAATGTAACTGAGATCATGATTAACAAGTAGTAAAAACAAATCAGATATTATTCTAGGGTCATCTGTTGCTTTCATATACATGGCCTGTTACGAAGGAATTTAGTTAGTGTATATGAATCAAATTTTGCTACACAGGCAACTGCTGTTACTCTGTTTCTTGAGCTTTCTCAGTGCATAGTGGGGGAAGAAACACTGCTTTATTCTTCCAAGTTCCTGCCTACTGTTACCTTTCAGACCTTTCACAGCTCTGCCTCTCCCAATCTTTCTGCTTTTGTCTCTTAGGGAGATGGAAGGTGTAATTTCCAGCTGGAGAAGACAGTAGTAGTCTCAGATGGGATCATACTTCAGATGGCTAGTTTGTCACACTGCTCTCGCTGTCACGGCTACACTGCTATTTTTAGCATACTATCTCTATAAGCGCTAGCATGGGTATGTCTACTGCAGCTGGAAATTAGTCCTTCCAGCTCCAGTGTAGTATTACCCTTTGTGTTTCATCCTTTCCCTGCTACTCTACTAATAATGCTAGCCTTGTCTGCTTCACTCAAAACCATCCTTCCATGTTGCCCCTTACATGTGCAATGTCCTCCCCTGAACTCAGCTGTAAAGGTCATTACTATCCCCTCCTTCAAATCACTCCTCAAGACCCAATCTTTAAACGATGTCTATGAGAAATTAGCTATCCAAGTAAGGAACAGGCTGAGAGGCAGTTGGTAGTCCCAGACAGTTGATAAACATTTATTTTACAATTTTACACATACATTTTTAATATGATACATATGTATCCGTATAGAGTGCACATTAAAACATGCATGTATTCACTCTCCGTCACCCTATGTAGTTTGTCTGTAAACTGTGAGCTCTTCAGAGCATAGGCCAATTCCCCTATATGCTTTTGCAGTGCCTAAGGCAATTGCAACCTGATCCTGTTTGAGACCACAGAGTGCTACAACAAAAATAAAATATTCTGAAATTGCTTTAGATTTAGGTAAACCCTTTTTCTCTGGCTCAGGTCATTGGGGGTGGAAGGGTTGTTTCAATTTACACATCTGATATTTGTTAAAATTTTAATATATTTTAAAAACTCTTAAAATATCTTTACATTGCAAATTCCAAATAAGATTCCACAAATATAGAACCATTTTGCTACCTTCAGTACACATACAGATTCCCCAAAACACACACAGACAGAACAAAGGTGTTATTACATGGCCTATAGGGTCAACCTTTCCAGCCTAAGCACTTTGAAAAATGTAGCTTTGAGAGTCTCGAGTGATAAAAGTGTTTGCTTATTTTTAAAAAACTTTTCAAGGAGAAAAGTTCATCTGCAAAAAAAAATTGGGTTTGTGGGTATGGAGTGGTGGAAATTCTAGTGTCATATGGTAACCATATGGCTCTCATTAAACCACCCATTGACAGACTGCTGTAATCATGGTCTGCCCATTAAAACTACTTTAGGCAATGATAAATAACCTATTCTATTGCTGAAAGTTCTGCACTGAAAGTTTGGTGACAATGATATTGAGGTCAAGAATAATAATACCTGGCATACTACTGACACTGTGGAATATTACACACTAATATTTATTACAATTTTGATAAACTGCTTGAAGCATTTTTTTAAACCTATACTTCTGTAGCTTATATAAGGAACTAGGTGTGAACAGGATTTATTATATCATGTAAATCATATGCTTATATTATACCACATCCATAGCTGGAAATATTTGGGACTGTTTTCTAATCACTAACCAAGCTGCTTCTTCCCAAAAGGATGAATTTGGAGGACAATTTCCTTTTTTCTTGAAAGCTTCCATTAGCTAAAGGGAAATTGGGAAAACAGTGGCAAATAGAGGATAATTTCATATTACATTGTCATGTATTAATGGTAGAAGAGAGTTATTAGCAAGATTATTCATCTGAATATCCTGAATATCAAAAATTAAGTCAACATGGATATATGTTATGAAGAGCTATGACTCTTGCTAGAGTCAACACAGACACATTTAAAGACAATAATTCTGATACAAAAAATGGATAATACTATGCCTTTAAGAATAAATAACAAATAAATAAATATTGTGACAGACCCAGGCCAGTGGGGTACAGGAGTCTGGTAGAGGGCAAATATACTGGCCACTGGATGAGTAGTTTTCTGTTCCCTGAGTGACCAGAGCAGGGGCTGCACTAGAGTAATCAGGAACCTGCTAGAACCAATTAAGGCAGACAGGCTGATTAGAACACCTGCAGCCAATCAAGGCAGGCTAATCAGGGCACCTGGGTTTAAAAAGGAGCTCACTCCAGTCAGGGAGGGGGGAGCCAGAGGAGAGGAAGTGTGTGTGAGGAGCTGGGTGCAAGCAGCACAAGGAGGTGAGAGTGAGAGTGAGAGTGAGAGTGAGAGTGAGAGTGAGAGTGAGAGTGAGAGTGAGAGTGAGAGTGAGAGCGAGAGCGAGAGCGAGGCGAGAGCGAGAGCTGCTGGAGGACTAAGGAGTACAAGTGTTATCAGATACCAGGAGGAAGGTTCTGTGGTGAGGATAAAGAAGGTGTTTGAAGAGGCCATGGGGAAGTAGCCTAGGGAGTTGTAGCTGTCATGCAGCTGTTACAGGAGGCACTGTAGACAGCTGCAATCCACAGGGCCCTGGGCTGGAACCCGGAGTAGAGGGCAGGCCCAGGTTCCCCCCAAACCTCCCAACTCCTGATCAGACACAGGAGGAGTTGACCCAGACTGTGGGGAAGATCACTGAGGTGATCAAATCTGCCAATAAATGCAGGACCCAACAAGGTAGAGGAGGAACTTTGTCACAAAATATTAATGGAAATGTACAATCTGGCCCTCCAAAAATATTTACAGATTAAAACAACTGGGAACTGATTCACCTAACGTCCAGACTAGATTTCCCTAATATCCTACCTGCTAAGGGAATCTTATCCAATGCGAAAGATTGTTAAGCCTGTTCAGATATACTCAAGGTACATTTTACAAATGGGAAGCGATGTGTCCAAAAGGGCTGATCCTGCAGCACATCTAATATCCTTCTAAAGAGTCAGAGTATCTAGACAACAAGTGGTTATTGAGTTAATTTTAAAGAGTTTAAAGTACAAAAATTCTCCAGGTCACCCTTAACTGGATGTCTGGCAAAAGAAAGATCATGTCCAGTATTCAGTATCTATGGAAGTACAAAGAGATCAAAAAAGGCATCCTACACTAGAACATTCTGCAAATATGTAGCAATGTTCAGACATTATTTTTAGTTTTGTTACAAGCTTGCCCTTATGGGCAGACTGCAATTCTGGTATTAAAAATGCATAACAATAAAACATAAAACCATTCCCTTATTGCTAGTATTCATGCAAAACCATTAAAACCATTCAAAATATTAATATCTAAACACTGTGCAGCAGATGACAATAGTGTGCTGCTTTTTACAATGGAAAATATCTTTGCCCACATTTCACAAGGACCAACTGTACGTAGTTACACAACAAAGCTCTCTGTTGCCCCAGTGTCACAGAAATAGAACCCTCTGGGTTAAGTCTCTCTTCAAGATCTTCTACTAAAGTGCATAAGCACTTTTCAAATTTGTAAAATATAGGCCTAAAATATCAATTTAGAAAGTCAGACATGTATCTTGAATTGCTGTTCTTCCATTTTTATAAATTAATATCTTTGTAATAATCCTAATATTTCCTAAGTTTTCTAAATAGGTTATCAGTAGTGACAATGTTATGATCTTTTATGTAACATGGAACACAAAACATGGGATATTAATATATAATCAAAAGTGCAACAAGTGTTTACACATTGTTTTCATTTACTTATAAGCTACTCTAGTGATCATTGTACCTGAATATCCTCTCTAAAAGATACGGGGATAGGTTAGGAAGATCAGAGTACATTTATGCTACCAAAAGTAAGCATACAAATATGGCAAATATTTTTCTTATTTAAGTTTCAATTTGGAATGTTATCCAACTCTAATATTGATCATATTGTCAGCCATTGCACAGGATAATGATAATGCTGTATCAGTATAGTCAGAGACTCCAAAGGGTTAAAGCTAGTATAGTCAAGAAAAAATACATATATTTTTAATTAGCAAAATTTTAAAGAACATCATGTAGCAGTATCATGGCTAGACCTATTAACCCACATTATTGATTTTAGGAACACCTCAGTGCTCCACTAGGTAGATATAAATAACAGAATTAAGACAGGGCTTCCATATTTTTTTCAGCTAAAAGAGCAAGAAGTTCAGTTTAAGGGTTAAAGTTCAATTCAGAAGCTTTACTAATTGGTATTGTACATAAAGTAAACTAGTTTAGTGCTGATAAGAAGGGGAAAAACCTTTGGCTTTATTTCAGCTATCGTTAAAGTCATGACTTAAAACCAAATTTTGCCTTCAGATTTATGCACTCAACCCTCACTGAACTAAAGTACTGTTGCACCCAGGGGGGCAGAATTTGGATCATAAGTGTTAAGACAGTCACAAGAAAATTACTGAATAGTTTCTTAACTGTATTCTCAGCATGGTCAAGGTAAGTTAGGTGATTCTACTGGTACCTTTCTATTTTCCAAGCTACAGTAAAGAGCAATCTCTGATCTAGCAGACTTAAAGTACTGCTGCTGTCAGGAAAAATTATTGATTTTTCAAATTCCCCTCCTTGATCACAAAGGATCATTTAAGGAAAATTGAACTTTTCTGTATCTATGTTCAAGTCTATGCCCTTTGTCTGAATCCAACTGTAATTCAATGGATTCAACTTTTTTACATGATAACTTTCCTAACCGATGGAGCATTTAAGCTTGTGTAATTCAAACTGAGGAATGGAATTGAAGCATATTGATATCAGTGGTTGATGGTCTCCTATAGAGGGACAAGGGTAAAGTGTCAAAGCTGGTTATATTCATTCTATCAACAGCTTTTGATACCTTTGGTCCAACAAGCAGTACAATAGGGTCTTGTGGGAATGGGCAGAACGGCTGTTTGGTAACCTTGCATCTTCCACTCTCCATTAAAGCATAGAGACCAGACAATAAGGGCACACTGTTGACTCATATTCAGCTTCTTGTCCACTGTAATCCCCAGGTCCTTTTCTGCAGAACTTCCGCTTAGCCAGCCTGTAGCAGAGCATGGGATTCTTCTAAGTGCAGGACTTTGCACTTGTTCTGGTTGAACCTCATCAGATTTCTTTTGGCTCAATCCTCCAATTTTTCTAGGTCACTCTGAACCCTATCCCTACCCTCCAGTGTATCTACCTCTCCCCGCAGCTTACTGTCATCTGCAAACTTGCTAAGGTGCAGTCCATCCCATCATCCAGATCATTAATGAAGATGTTGAACAAAACTGGCCCCAGGACCGACCCTGGGGCACACCGCTTGATACTGGCTGCCAACTAGACATCGAGCCATTGATCACCACCCGTTGAGCCCGATGATCTAGCCAGCCTTCTATCCACCTTATAGTCCATTCATCCAATCCATACTTTTTTTAACTTACTGGCAAGAATACTGTGGGAGACCATATCAAAAGCTTTGCTAAAGTCAAGATATATCATGTCCACCATTTTTCCCATATCCACAGAGCCAGTTATCTCATCATAGAAGGCAATCAGGTTGGTCAGGCATGACTTGCCCCTGGTGAATCCATGTTTACTGTTCCTGATCACCTTCCTCTCCTCCAAGTAATTCAAAATGGATTCCTTGAGGACCTGCTCAATGATTTTTCCAGGGACTGAGGTGAGGCTGACCAGTCTATAGCTCCCCGGATTCTCCTTCTTCCCTTTTTTTAAAGATGGTCACTATATTTGCCTTTTTCCAATCATCCAGGACCCCCCTCAATCACCACACGTTTTCAAAGATAATGGCTAATGGCTCTGCAATCACATCAGCCAACTCCCTCAGTACCCTCAGATGCATTAGATTTGGATCTATGGACTCGTGCATATCCAGATTTTCTAAATAGTCCTTAACCTGTTCTTGCCCCACTGAGGGCTTCTCACCTTCTCCCATACTGTGCTGCCCAATGCAACAGTCTGGGAGCTGACCTTGTCTGTGAAAACCAAGGCAAAAAAAGCATCGAGTACTTCAGTTTTTTCCACATCATCTGTCACTAGGTTGCCTCCCCCATTCATTAAGGGTCCCACACTTTCCCTGACCACCTTCTTGTTGCTAACATACCTGTGGAAACCCCCTCTTGTTACCCTTCACATCCCTTGGTAGCTGCAACTCCAATTGTGCCTTGGCCTTCCTGATTACATCCAGGCATGCTTGAGCAAGATTTTTATACTTCTCCCTAGTCATCTGTCCAAGTTTCCATTTCTTGTACGCTTCCTTTTTGTGCTTAAGCTCACTGAAGATTCCCCTGTTAATCCAAGCTGATTGCCTGCCATATTTTCTATTCTTTCTGTACATCGGCATGGTTTGTTCCTGCGCCTTCAATAAGGCTTCTTTAAAATATAGCCAGCTCTCCTGGACTCCTTTCCCCCTCATATTAACCTCCCAGGGGATCCTGCCCTTCAGCTCTTGCCTCTAAACTTAACCCAAAAACTCTCAACAGGCTCTCAACACATATCCCATAACATGTCTATTGTATTTGAGATTAAAATCTGTGGTGAAATTGGACATTTCTGAGACTTCAACTACATGGCTGGAAATTGACATAACTTGTGTTTCAGCAGAGTGGGAACCCACAGTTATAAATATGAAAAAGAACTTGCTGTTTAAACCCTTTTCGAATGTTCTTTCCTAAACTTCTTTTTCCAGTGCTAACCTAGCATCAAAGCAGGATGAGAAATCTCTTACTATCTCTAGTATCACATACTGCTCCATGGGACTCCCAGGCATTGTTCTCGGCTAGCCGTACTATGCAGTTTCTTTATGATTTGATCACATTTATAATGTGCAAGCAGAAAAAAGTTCAGACCAGTAACATACATACTGATGCTTTAATTTCACAAAGCTGAAAACAGTTATCAGCCAAATCAGCTGGGAGGAAAATTTAATCAGCAAAACGTGAATGATAATTGGGAATCATTTAAGAACACCTTATTAGATATCCAAAAAGCCACAATTCCAGAACTTAGGAAGAAGCCTGTGCTGGTTAAAATAACAACTTGGTTTAGAGGGGAAGTGAAGGCAGCTATTAAAAATAAGAATATATATATTTAATAGCTAATATATATCTACATATATCCATATATATATAAAACAAATGGAAGACAGGAGAAGCTGATAGTAAGTAATATAAATCAGAAATCATGAATTGTATAAAATTGACAAAGGAAACAAAGGGAAAAACAAGAAGAACTCTCTGGCAGCAGACTTAAAGACAATAAGAAGGAGTTTTTATAATCTATTAGGAATAGAAGAACCCTGAAGGTATTGGTCCACTACTAGATGGAAATGGTTGAATTATCAATAATAATGCAGAAAAGACAGACATGTTGAATAAATATTTCTGTTCCAGGGAAAAAACCAGATGATATAGTCTCATTATATGGTGATAATAACACTCCATTCCACTAGCATCATTGGAGGATGTTAAACAGAAGCTTCTGAAGTTAGATACTTCTAAATCAGCAGGCTCATACAACTCGCATCCAAGAGTTTTAAAAGAGCGGGTTGAGGGGTTCACTGGACCATTAATGTTGATTTTCAATAAGTCTTGAAGCACTGGGTAAGTTCCATAAAAGTGGAAGAAAGCAAATGAGTCAATTTTTAAAAAAGAGAAAATGGGTAATTATAGGCCTGTCAGCATGACATCAATCCCAGGGAAGATAATGGAGCAGATGATACAGGACTCAATAAAGAATTAAAGGAAGGTGATGTAATTAATGTCAATCAGCATGTGTTTACGGAAAATAGATCCTGTTAAACTAACTTGGTATATTTTTTTATGAGATTACAAGTTTTGTTGATAAAGGTAACAGTGTTGACATAATATACTTATACTTCTGTAAGGCATTTGACTCAGTACCATCTGACATTTTAATTAAAAAACAAGAATAATCTAAAATTAACATGGCACACATTAAATGGATTAAAAGCTGGCTCCAAATGTAATTACAAATGGGGAATCGTCATCAAAAAGGCCTGTTTACAAAGGGTTCCCGCAGGGATCAGTTCTCGTCTGATATTATTTAATATTTTTATCAATGACCTGGAAGAAAACATAAAATCATCACTAATAAAGTTTGCAGATGACACAAAAATTGGGGGAGTGGTAGGTAATGAAGAGGACAGGTCATTGATTCAGAGCAATCTGGATCACTTGGTATACTGGGATCAAGCAAACAATATGTGTTTTAATACAGCTAAATGTAAATGCATACTTCTAGAAACAAAGACTGTAGGCTATGCTTACAGGATGGGGGAACTTCATCCTGGGAAGCACTGAGTCTGAAAATAATTTGGGGGTCATAGTGAATAATCAGCTGAACATGAGCCTTCCAGTCATGGCCGGCTCCAGGCCACAGCGCGCCAAGCGCATGCTTGGGGCGGCATGCCGCAGGGGGTGCTCTGCCGGTTGCCAGAAGGGCGGCAGGCGGCTTCGGTGGACCTCCTGCAGGCTTCCCTGCGGGGGGTCCGGTGGGCTCACAACTCTAGTGCAGCATCCGCAGGCACGCCTGCAGGAGGTCCACCGGAGCTGCAGGACCACCGGACCCCCCGCAGGGAAGCCTGCAGGAGGTCCACCGAAGCCGTGGGACCAGCGAGCAGCAGAGCGCCCCCCGTGGCATGCCACCGTGCTTAGGGTGGCAAAATTGCTAGATCCGGCCCTGCTTCCAATGTGACACACTAGCCGAAAGAGCTAATGTGATCCTGGGATGCATTAATAGAGAAATCTTGAGTAGGCATAGAGAGGTTATTTCACCACTACATTTGGCACTGGTGTGACTGCTGCTAGAATACTGTGTCCATTTCTTGTGCCCACAATCCAAGAAGGATGTTGATAAAGTGGAGAGGGTTGAGAGATGAGTAATGAGAATGACTGAAGAATTTGAAAATATGCCTAATAATGATAAACTAAGTAGATTGAGCTCCGAGTCTAAAAATAGGTTAAGTGGTGACTTGATTGCAGTCTAGGAGTATCACAAATAGAAATATTTAATAATGGATTCTCAATATTTATTATTCAGAACAAAATCTCATGATTTTTAAGTCAATCTCAAGATTGGTTGAGGCCTGACTCATGGATTTTGAATGTGTGGGACTGGCAATACAGCAAACCAAGAATTAAAATGAATAAATAAAAACAAACTAATTTCAATATTCTTTTTACAATAACTTTGGAAGTTCCCAGATGGAAACACATAGGGCCAGTATGCAAATAACCAGCCTGGTTTAGATATTACTTTCAGTTTGGCTGCTAGTTTCCTTTTATGAGCAGACTAAGTCCTGGTATTATTAAAAATGCATAGCAATATGACATAAAAACAGTTCCTTAATACTACCATTTATGTAAAACTACTTAAACCATTCAAAATACTAATCTCCTTTCCCAGCTAGCAATTACTGCTGTGCAGTTGACAACAATATGCACCACTTCATACACTAGAAAATATCATTGTCTACATTGACCTACTGTACTTAATTACACAACAAAGCTCTCTGTTTCTCCAGAGTCACAGAAATATAGTATATAATGTAGTATAACTGCTTAGGTAAGCAGTATAACTGCTTAGGTAAGCTTAATTAGGCTCCAGTGACTTCCTATTTTGAATAATTCCAATATTTTATGCTAATTCAGAAAACTTGATGCTCATGGCTCTGGTAAATAGCTACACATTTACCTTAGACGTGGGAGGGCCACTTCGAAGGAAATACTATCCTCCAAACTCTCAACCAAACTTGAAGAGAATCCTTTTGTTGAGATCTGAGCATCTGTTGTCAGATACAGCGCCCTCTTTCCCAACTGGCCCCTGCTGTGATAGGTCTATTTAGTTGGATGCCTGCAAGGGAAATGGCCTGGTATCTGACTTCATGCTCTTTCAGGAGAAGCTGGGAGACTTGAGTTCACCTCCTTTCTCTTAAAGGAGTATCTCCATCTAGCAGAGTCTCCACCTAGTCATTCTGACCTCCCCCAATGGGGATTGTTAACATCTATTCACCATCCTTTCCCTCTCTCATGTTTCTTTCCAATTCAATTCAATTGTTCTCTGATGCAGTTCATGGAACCTAGATATTGCCTCTTACCAGCATTGCTTTATCAAGACAGAGTCTCTATTCTTATGTATCTCCCTCCCAGACCAGGGTATGATGTTCCTGTTGCACCCTCTGCTCACTTTTGACATCTGAATGATATTTATACTGGGCTGAGTGGCAGAGTGATAGCAGATGATTATAGCTGGTTGACACTTCTCAATATTGATGAAAATGGCAAGAATATTTCAAGAGACAAGGTGGGTAAGGTAATATCTTTTACTGGAATGAACTCACACAGAAAAATGATAAAAGACAAAACACCCTGTCACCTGTGGGCAAACACTTTTCACAAAACGATAACTCCAGATCTGACCTCCCAGTCCTTGTCCTCAAAGGAAACCTGGGAGCTTAAATTCATAACTTTGCTAGACACTAAAATGCATGGTCTTAATAAAGACACTGGATGTATGGCTTATTACAACAATCTATAACCCACTACTCCCTCCCTTTTTTGTCCTATGATTGCAGAGGTGTTAATGGCCCACTTCACCTTGAATGGTCTCTTAGGCCTGGTCTACACTGGAAGGGGGGGAAATCGATCTAAGTTACGCAATTTCAGCTACGTTATTCACGTAGCTGAAGTCAACATACTTAGATCGACTTACCGTGGTGTCTTCACTGCAGTGAGTCGACTGCTGCCACTTCCCCGTCGACTCCGCCTGCACCTCTCGTGGCGGTGTAGTACAGGAGTCGACAGGAGAGTGCTCAGGGATCAATTTATCGCGTCTAGACTAGATGCGATAAATTGATCCCTGCTGGATCAATCGCTGCCCGTCGATCTGGCAGATAGTGTAGACGTACCCTTAAAATGCGTGTTAACTACTTATTCTAAATAAACTGTTCCACCTCGTATTTAGCGGTGACACTCAGAGGGCATATCTCCACTACAAATGTACATCGGTGAACTGCACTGATACAGCTCCGTTCTGTAGTACGTCTGGTGAAGATAGTCTAGGCCAATGGGAGAGGGTTAATAATTCCACTGCCATGAGAGGTGGTAGTTATGTTGGTGGGAGAAGCTCCCCTGTCGACAAAGCGCTATCTACACAGGGGGTTACGGTTGGTATAACTACATTGCTCAGGAGTGTGCATTTTTCACCCCCCTGGGTGATGTAATTATACCTAGGTAAGTAGTGTATACCAAGCCTGAGTACCTTTCCCAGACCTGAAGAAGAGCTCTGTGGAGCTCAAAAGCTTGTCTCATTCACTAACAAAATTTGGTCCACACCTTCACCCCTCTTGGACCAACACAGCTAAAACAACACTGCAAACAAGAATATTTCAACACATTTTTTAAAAGAAAACATTTTGCAATTTTTTGTCCAGCTGTAAAAGTGACTGTGACTCCAGATATGATTTCGACAGACTCCAGACATTTGAATAGGAAACATTAGTTTCCAATACGTGTTCAAATAAAATAAGTTCTGAATCTCCAGAAGATGATCCATCCCTTCTTTTCTTACAACCTATTTTCCTGGTGGAACTATTTGTGGGAGGTCTCCATTAGGGGATTCATAATCGAGTCCTTAATGTTTCCATTAATATTTAAGAGTCAGATTCATAGTCAAACTGAACAGTATCGTACTCCAGGAATATCACTGAAGTCAAGAGGAATTAATCAGTTAGGCTACTACTCAATGTATTATAGCGCCACTATTATGTAAGTATGTATCATGTCTTAAGGAACTATTCAATGTGAGTAAAGGTTATGGTATCCCAGTCTGGATCCCAGCAGAGCCTGATCCTGCTGCCTTTTCTCATGTTGAATAGTACCTTAACTCTACGATTAGTCCCACTGAAATCAACTGGAGTACTCCCTTACTGAAATCTGAGGAAACACATGGAGGAATAATGTATGTCTCAACATGAGTAAGGGTGGCAGAATAGGTCCTATGGGAATCGCAGAGCTAAAGCATGGCACATTCAGTACTCCCTTTTCCATCACATACCTTAAAGGGATACCTTTAACCTGAAAACTAGACCCGATTTTTAAAATGAATTATAAGTAGCTTCAGATACTGCACCTGTCCCATGATCCCTCTTCCAATTTGGGGAGTTTTTAAAGTGTTTTTCTCTCTTCTGTTTCTGTTTGAAAGACCCACACAAACAAGGGAAACTGAATATATTCAAACTGTTATCAAATGTGTCATGTAAACAAATTGAAAAAAAACAAAGAAAAAAGTATTTCTATAATTATTTTATATTATGGTAATTTTAGTGGTTAACTAACAATAGTAGGCAAAAAAAATCAGATTTTTTGTTAATCCCATTTGTTTGTATCTTTCTACAATTGTGCCACCAAAGGAAAAGCTCACCTTTTTGGGTGGCAAAAGGGATTGCCAGATTTAATGCCCTCTGTTTATGAGAAAGTCAGAAACAAATAGTATCAAAATAGTTTCAATTACAGTATTCTGCAAGCTTCTCACCTAACAAAAAATCTCAGGCATATGAGGAGGAAAAACACCCTTCCATAAGCCATGTTCTAACCCTAGTTATGCTGCATTTATTGATGTGGTATCTGGGGCTTGTCTGGGAATTTGTATTTGAATTAGCTTGCTTACTCATTTCCACTTGAACCAAGTTCTGCTGTTCAGGTTCTGTATGCACAAGGGGGTTGCTATGTGGGATGACAAGTGGAAAAAGAGGAAAAAGAAATGGATAACCTCTAATTGTACTAGTTAAAAGATCAATTTTGTCAGTGATAGTTTAATAACAGTCTTGGCTTTAAGGCCACATCCTACCCTGTCCCACCAATTCTTTCTTGCCTTGGACCTTAACTCTGATCATTCATATTTTCTTTAAAAAATGCATTTAATCCATTGTCATACAATATTTGGTTTCCCTGGTAAAAATGCAGCAGAAATTAAACACCTACCAGGTAGAATTAAGTAGGTTGCATCTAACCACTAAGCAGGGATATTGGGTAAGTTAGTCACCACTGGATTCTAGCAATGTTTGTGTACCTAGACCTTAGCTCAGCAAAGTACTTAAGCACATAGGTAACTTTAAGGATATGAGTAGCTGAAATGACTTCAGTAGAATGACTTGTATGCTTCAGGTTAGGCATGTTTTTCAGTACTTCGCAGGATAGGAGCCTTAAAAGCAAAACTGGGTTACATTTTTAAAAGGCTCCCCAATCTAACACCTAATTTTATATCTATAATTTTGTGTCTGCAATCCACTGTGGGAGGAGCATTGCAGGCACAGCTGATACAAGCTAAACTTCTAAATGCCTTATTTGCAAGCACTATTAGGTAAGATGTGTAAATTCTGTTGCCATGAGTGCAAAGTCATGAATATAAATTAAAGGCAGCTTTCAAACATCTGGCCTTTAAAATTTAAGGTAACTGTTCAGCCTTTGTCCTCACAGATATGCTGAATGGATTACTGCTGAAAACTAGATGGGTCACTATTCCCAATATAAAATAATTTATTTCACATTAGAAGTCAAATTAGAAAACAAATACTGCACATTTTTGCTTAAAAATATTATTATTTGTGTGGAATTTGGAGCTCAAGTTACAACTGCTATTTCCAAATACTTCAGCCAATACCTTTTATCAGCAGGAGTGACATGCAGTACTGATGCACAAAATCTATGATGTTATATAACCTTCCAGTTCAGACTGGACAAGATAACTTTGAAGATTGCTAGTTCAAAGTACCTCTCTCTTTTTCTCTTTCTCATACACAATGGGACTCTGGCAAAAGTTCAGCTGTTCATCTAGAAAAGCTTACCAATTTTTATTTCTCTATAAACCCATCTACTTTGCTGCCTATATTTTTATTAAAGAAAAACTATTCCATACAACTCTCACCAGGAGCAAAATAGCCCATAGTATAACTCCTTCACAATGGAATAATTTAAAATCATGACTTATTCCATGTTCTATGTTATGGGAACTGTACTTTATATTCAGTTATTTCTTCTACCCTTGACACAAGAATCAGATCTCATTCCATATGATTTCACTGGGATGGTTTCCCTACACGATATCTGTTTGTCTTAAATTTTAAGGCTATTTCACTCATGATCTGAAGTCTCCCCCCAAGCCCTAAAGCTAGGTCAGAGTGCAAACAACAAGTCAGTTGTCTACCTAAGGTGTATATAATAAAATAAAATTTGAAAGATACCACCCTGGCTAATGAACCTTTTGCCACAATAAATTCCCCATACAGAAACATAAGGAAACTAAATAAATCCTCAGATTTACTAAATCTACAATCATGCATGTGTGTGTGCATGTGCATTGTACATTTCCAGAGTGAGATACTAGCATTTTTCATCTTCAGAGTGTAGTGTTAACGTATAAGGAGACCATTAAAGTCCCATCATTTAGGAATAACTGCCTCATGTGTCTACATAATGCTTCAAAGCTATTTTTAAGCCATTTAAGCTTTTTCATTTTGCACTAAATAGCTACCAAGAGATTATATTTTAGAATTTAGAGCAATATTTACAATGATATCCTCTACTCAATTTTAAATAAATTTTAGGGGAAAAAAGTTCTCATGACACACAGAGCACAATTTCCCTCCTCCCATCATCCAGAGAGCAAATGGAGGCTTTAAAGTTTAAGTCTTGTGTTGTTAACTTTTGCAATAGGCACAACATGTAAGAAAATGAGAGCTATCATATGCTGGACACTACTGCCAGGGCCGACTCTAGGTGTTTTGCCACCCTAAGCAAAAAATTTGCCGCCCCAAGCTTAGGTGGGGCTGGGGCTCACAGGCCGCGCTGGAAGCGGAGGAGTGATGTCGCCTTCTCTCAGTGCCTGCAGGGGTTTTACCCCCTCCCCCGCCCAGCTGCGCAGAGAAGCCCCGATATAAGGGGTGGCACAAGGCAGCGCAGCAGCCAGTGCGCAGATGAGATGGCGCAGCCCCAGCTGCCCAGCAGGACTCGCCCTCTCCTCCCCAAGTAGTGGCTGGGCCCTGGCAGCTCAGCATCCCGGGGCTGGAGCTTCCCCTTCCCACTGCAGCCGGGAGCACAGTGCCCTCGCCCCATCTAAGTGGTGCAGCTCCAAGAGTGCAACTGCCACCCCTGGAAATGTGCTGCCCCAAGCACGTGCTTGCTTTGCTGGTGCCTAGAGCCGGTTCTGACTACTGCTTACTTTGATTAGTTGAAGATATATATGTTACTGAATGACACAGATGAGTTTTAAAGGCTTCCTTAGAGGGATATTCAGGATTCTTCTTGCTACAGAATATTAAATCTAATATATAATCATAATTTATGGGCATATGGAGAAAACACCTCTTTTGTGGGAGCTACCATTTCTCGCACCCTTTGTAGTCTGAGATGGCTGAGAAGGAAAGGGTGTTGTACAGCTACTAGGTCTCTAAAGTTGTTCTAATTGAGTGGGCCAGGTCTGGAGCAGGGGCCATATAAAAGGAGCTAGGTCTCTGGGGGAGGGATCACTCCTGCGTTGTAGCAACTGGCCAGGGATGGTTTATCTACCTCTATCCACCTGATGTGGTCCCCCGGTCTCATTGAAACATAGTTGCCAGTCTGACACCTTGTACTTCATAGATTCCAAGGCCAGAAGAGAACACTGTAATCATCTAGTCTGTCCTCATGTACAACACAGGCCACAGAACTTCCCCCCAAATCGCTCCTAGAGGATATCTTTTTCAAAAACATCCATATCTTGATTTTAAAAATTGCCAGTGATGGAGAATCCACCACAATCCTTGGTAATGCGTCATTATCCTCACTGTAAAAAAATGTTAAACAGCAGAGGGACAAGAACTTGTGGGACCCCACTGGCAACAGACCCATCTGCCAACACTTTGGATGATAGAGCTAAAGCTTCAAAGAGATTTTGATAAATTGAAGAACTGGGCTATAGATCACACAAAATGAAATTCAACAAAGACAAATGTAATGTGCTTATATATGTAAGAAAAAACTAATTCTCAGTACAGAATGGGGGATAACTGGCTTGGCAGCAGCACTGCTGAGAATGATCTGGGAATTGTGGTGGATCACAACCTCAGCATGAATCAACAGTGCAACGCTGTTGCAAAAAAAGCAAATTCAATTTTAGGTTTCATTAATAGAGCCACAATGGCTCTATTAATGAAACCTAAAATTGAATTTGCTTTTTTTGCCATAGCATGCAAGTCACAGGATGTGATCGTATCACTGCTCAGTGCTGGTGAGGCCTCAGCTGGAGTACTGTGTTCAGTTTTGGTCACCAATGTATAGAAAAGTATAGTGTATAGTGATAAAGATGATCAAAGGGATGGAATGCAAGTCATATGAGCAAAGGCTGAAGGAATTGGGTATGTTTAGTTTGGAAAAGAGGAGATTAAGGAGGGGTCATGATAGTGGTCTTCAAATACTTAAAAAGCTGTCATAAAAAGATGGAGAAAAGTTGTTTTCTCTCTCCACAGAGGGCAGGACAAGAGGCAATGGGTTCAAACTACAGCATAGCAGATTTTGATTAAATCTCAGGAAAAACTTCTTAACTCTAAATTAGGGTATGTCTATACTACGGGATTATTCCGATTTTACATAAACCGGTTTTGTAAAACAGATTGTATAAAGTCGAGTGCATGCGGCCACACTAAGCACATTAATTCGGTGGTGTGCATCCATGTACCACGGCTAGCGTTGATTTCTGGAGCGTTGCACTTTGGGTAGCTATCCCGCAGCTATCTCATAGTTCCCGCAGTCTCCCCGGCCCATTGGAATTCTGGGTTGAGATCCCAATGCATGATGGTGCAAAAACAGTGTGGCGGGTGATTCTGGGTAAATGTCGTCACTCAATCCTTCCTCCGTGAAAGCAAAAGCAGACAATCATTTCGCTCCCTTTTTCCCTGGATTGCCCTGTCTGACACCATAGCATGGCAACCATGGAGCCTGTTTTGCCTTTTGTCACTGTCACCGTATGTGTACTGGATGCTGCTGACAGAGGCGGTACTGCAGTGCTACACAGCAGCATTCATTTGCCTTTGCAAGGTAGCAGAGATGGTTACCATCTCTATTGCACAGTCTGCCATTGTAAACTGGCAATGAGATGATGGTTATCAATCATTTTGTACCGTTTGCAATTGGAAATTGGCGATGATAGTTATCAATCATTTTGTATCGTCTGCTGCTGTCACGGGTGCTCACGCCTGGCCTCGCTGAGGTCGGCCAGGGGCGCATGGACAAAAATGGGAATGACTCCCCGGGTCATTCCCTTCTTTATGTTTTGTCTAAAAATAGAGTCAGTCCTGCCTAGAATATGGGGCAAGTCTACTAAAGAGCCAGAGAGAACAGGCGCTCCGGGTCAGAGCCCCACAGATCCTGCAGAAATGATGAGCTGCATGCCATTCTAGGGGGTGCCCCTACAACAATTCCACCCGTTGCTTCCCTCCTCCCACACCCCTCCTGGGCTACCATGGCAGTGTCCCCCCATTTGTGTGATGAAGTAATAAAGAATGCAGGAATAAGAAACACTGACTTTTTAGTGAGTTAAAATGAGGAGGAGGCAGCCTCCAGCTGCTATGATAGTCCAGGCAGGACATTAAAGGGTGGGGGGGAGAGGAGCGCAGCCTCCCGCTGCTATGATAGTCCAGGGAGCACAGAATCTTTTCCTTAGACACAAAAGGGGAGGAGGGTGCTGATGGACCTCAGGCTCCAGCTGCTATGATGAGGACGGTTATCCAGCATTTTGTACCATCTGCCAGAAATGACAAGGAGTCATTCCCATTTTTACCCAGGCGCCCCCGGCTGACCTCACTGAGGCCAGCCAGGAGCACTCATGGGATGATGACGGTTTTCCACCATTTTGTACCGTCTGCAATCAGGAAAGGAAGGGGAGGGGATGCTGCTGTTCAGCGCTGCAGCACCATGTCTACCAGTGGCATGCAGTAGACATACGGTGACATTGAAAAATGGCAAGAAATGATTTTTTTCCCTTTTCTTTAACGGGGGGGGGAGGGGTGGTAAATTGACGAGATATACCCTGAACCACCCCAGACAATGTTTTTGACCCTTCAGGCACTGGGAGCTCAGCCAAGAATACAAATGCTTTTCGGAGACTGCGGGGACTGTGGGATAGCTGGAGTCCTCAGTCCCCCCTCCCTCCCTCCATGAGTGTCCATTTGATTCTTTGGCTTTCCGTTACACTTGTCACGCAGCACTGTGCTGAGTCCCAGCTGTGGCCTCTGTCTATCATAGCCTGGAGAGTTTTTCAAACGCTTTGTCATTTTGTCTTCTGTAATGGAGCTCTGATAGAACAGATTTGTCTCCCCATACAGCGATCAAATCCAGTATCTCCCGTACAGTCCATGCTGGAGATCTTTTTGGATTTGGGACTGCATCGCCACCTGTGCTGATCAAAGCTCCATGCTGGGCAAACAGGAAATGAAATTCAAAAGTTCGCGGGGCTTTTCCTGTCTATCTGGCCAGTGCATCCGAGTTCAGATTGCTTTCCAGAGCGGTCACAATGGTGCACTGTGTGATACCGTCCGGAGGCCAATACCGTCGATTTGCGGCCACATTGACCCTAATCTGACATGGCAATACCGATTTCAGTGCTACTCCTCTCGTTGGGGAGGAGTACAGAAACCAGTTTAAAGAGCCCTTTATATCGATATAAAGGGCCTCGTTGTGTGGATGGGTGCAGGGTTAAATCAGTTTAATGCTGCTAAATTCAGTTTAAATGCGTAGTGTAGACCAAGCCTAAGAACAGTAGGACAATGGAACAGAGAGGTCATGGAAGCTCCTGCACTGGAGGTTTTCAAAAGGAGGCTGGATAGCCATCTGTTTTGGACACAACAAATCCTGCATCTTGGCAGGGGGTTAGACTAGATGAGCCTTTCAGTCCCTTCTAACTCTATGGTTCTATGAGTCTATGATTCTATGATGATTCCACATTTACAACTACATTTTGAGACCTATCAGTTAGCCAGTTTTTAATCTACTTAATGTGAGCCAGGTTAACTTTATATCATTCTAGTTTTTTTAATCAAAATGTCTTTCAGTATTAAGTCAAAAGACTTACAGAAGTCTAAGTATATTATGTCAACACTGTTCCCTTTATGAGCCAGACTTGTGATCTCATCATAAAGAGATATCAAGTCAGTTTGACAGGATATATTTTCCATAAACACATGTTGATTGCCATTAATTATATTATTCTCCTTTAACTCAAGTCCCATATCAGCAGCTCCATTATGTTGCCAGGATTGATGTCAGACTGACAGGCATATAATTACCCGGTCTTATTTTATCTGAGTGAATTTCTCCATCCTTCGTTTCAGTGATGTAATACATCTCAGTACTTAGTACCTAGATTCTACTGGGCATGGACTATCTCTTTGTGTTTTGCACAATGCCTCTGGCAACCACTATAATATAAACATTAAATAGTAAAAATCACATAGGAAGGACTTCTGCAGAAAATATGTTGTTTCCATAGGCTGCCTGTCTTAGATCATTTCTGTTAAATATTTACCATGTTAAAAAAAATTGATGAACTTGGGAGAGGGCATTATATCGTAACATATTATCTTCTTAAGTAATGAAGATAATATGCATATGAATTAAGTGGGTTTTGTTGAGGGCTTAATTCCAGGCCCCAGTTGTTTAAATGGGTATCTCCCAGGAACTTCCATACAGTAGCTATGGCTTAGGGGCAGTGCCATCAGAATTGGCTTTTGGCGCAATCCGTGACAATTTTAAACTCAACTATTACCATTTAAAAATAGTTGCCATGGAAATGTAAAGTAGACTGTTTGGCCCATTTGAATCAGACAGATGGTGAACAGGCAGGCAAACAGAGGCACCGTCATGGTGTTTCCACTACCTTTTCCTGGTTCACTGTTAAGCTAGCTGAAGTAAACTGCTGCACTCCCAGCCAACTTTTTGCTGACCCGGTTGGCAAGAAATACAACTGAAATACTGTTCTCCTGGCTTGCCTACACATATAGTAAATGATGGATTTTATTTTCATCCAAACAGAATAAATCCCTAAAAAACAAGACATGTTTGTTGTTTTATTGCACTTGCTAGTAGAGTCAAGAGAATATCTCACAAAGAATTATTCATATTTTGAATTTGGTCTGTTCATGGATTATGTGCAAATAGGTCCCAATTTCCTTGAATTTATTCCCTAATATCTCTGTCAACTTTTTATTCTGTGGATTGATTGTGAATATTTACAACTCAAGCTCTGTTGCTTAGATTGGTCAGATAAGTCACATGGCACCGTCTCTTTTCCCTGACAGGCTGAATATACAGACAGTTCCTCACAAATACCTCTGTGCAAACTGAGCGACAAATTCTGCCACCCTTAAATGGAATTGAGTAGCACCTAGCTCTAATAGTAGTTCCATTTAAAACATTGGTACTATGTGAGACGAAAGGTGCAACTCATTGTGGGTAAGAGGGGCAGAATCTTAAAGATTCAAGTCATAATCCACAGGACTGCTCTAATTTATGTCAGTTGCAGCCAGTCATAAGCAGCCAGTAATCAGGGATTTGATGAAGCACCATGACATTCACCAGTCTTCCTCCCATCCCTGACATTCCCCTTTACGTAGAGGAGGGTGGGACAGATGTGAAAGAGCCAGTCGCAACAGCTTTGTGCCAACTGAGGATTCCCCTGGAATAGGGGGAATCCTTGGCTGCCCCATTAGAGGTGCTTTCTGGCTGCTTTGCCTTCCCTCTGCAGCATGGTGTAGCCAAGATGGGAGCCAAGGATCCAGTCCTTGGTTTCCCTCCCCACACATGTATCTTTGACATTCATTTTCCATGAACTTCTTTGTTAGCTCAACTGCTCAAATGTTCAAGGAAAATAATCACAAAGAAAAAGCATGAACATGCCAAGCAAATTCCTTTAAAAATTCACACAAATATTTATGGATTTTTTCCATCCAGCTCTGCACACCTGATAACAATTCAAGATTATGAAAAGCGACACTGAAAAAAAGCAAAAATATCAGTTAAAATGTGGGCTAGTGAGTGGAGTCTTAGCCAGAGCAAATATACTAAGTGGTAGGTAGGTAGCAGAGGATGCAGATAATGTGCATAGATTTGTTAAAGAAAGGGAGGAGAATGAAAGCCGTGATGTAGGGTCAAGGCCACAACACTTTCACAGGAGTCTAAGAAAGGCAGTACATTCAAATGCAAACCTTTCTGTCTTTAGTTGCCTCATCAGATTTGGCATCTGCTGCCTATAACTCTCATAGATTCCTGAAGAATTCTTAGATACTGTAAAGCAAAACACATTATGGGGTTGCCTTCAAGCTTTATTATGTTTTCCAATCATTTTCTAGTTTCCCAATGAATGAGCCTGTCGAAAACACTTTGTAGCAGATAGTATAATAATTGGGCATTGAACATCTGTTTCAAATTTTTTCTGGATAACTAGTGGATTGGATATCCACAAAAATGTAATTTATTAGTACCAGTGGATACTTTCCTGCAGTAAATAATTGCTAGCTGGTAAAGCAAGTGAAAATGATTTACTTTTTTACTGTTAAAAACTGACTGAGAATAATATAAAATTCATAGACTTCTAAGTTTCTTAGTATGCCTGATATGGCAGACATTGAAGATATAGAACAGAAGAACTTTTTTCCTCTCTCACTTGCTATTTTTGAGTAAGCCATATTTTCCACTTTATATCAATATACTATGACCTGACATCTTGACAATTTGTCTACCACTCAAAAAGACAGAGGTTGATCATGCAAATTCATCCCACCTTTCATGAAATCCATCAAGGTGCTGCATATTAAATCTAAATCATTTTATGCACCTTCAGTTCAGATCTGATACACATAGCACGGAAGCCACAGTGTGTTGCAGACGCATCACTGCAGCTTTGGAATGTTTCAGATTATATACACTACATATTTCCCCCATTTGGAAATGGATTATACATCGTACAATGTAATGCATGGTGTTCAAATTTACTATCTCAGATTTGCATCAGATAGTATGAAATCTCTTCCAAAATGCATGTTAAACGGAAAGCCAGAAAACACACACACACACACACACACACACACACACACACACACACACACATATCTATCACAGGGAGTTTATATAACTGCTAATCTAAATAAGTACAGTGCTTCAAAGGCTCAGATCCATTTGAGAAATGTTCTCTCTAAAGGATCTGAAAATGAAAATGCCTGCATGCTGGAAACATGTTTTAATTTAAAATGCTTAAAAATATAAGTAGCAATCATCTTATTTTTCTGTGTGATACAATTATGGAATAACAAGGAGGAACATTTCTGAAATATATTTTACAAGTAGCTTGTTTCAGCTTGGATATTAGCTTGATTTACCATCTGCAGAATTACCAATAACATGATGCATTTATTACCCGTAAAAGCTATTAGCAGGTCATTTTGTTCAGTTCATCATATGTGTCTTGAGACACAATCTGGCGTCTAACAGATTTTCATACATTGATGTCACAGAGAATCAGACTGTTCTTTAATTGATTGTTTCTTGCTAGACTACTTTGATTAAAACAGGTTGTGCTATTTGCTTTTAGTTCTACATTTCTCTACTTTAAATATGTGCCCAGGAAAGACAGAAATGATTCTAATTTCTCTGGATTTGTCTAATTCAATGTGTATGCGATAATCCTTGTAATCGAGCTGTTTAAAAAAAAGTTCCAGTTACTCTAAATCCATTACTCCCTCCCCAATTAATACAATCTACACAAAGTTTTAAAAGCTATTCATCTTTCCAGGCCAAGGTGTTAGAGGATTGTTAGATCTTAAGCCTTAGAGACATCAGTGCATACAGAGGAATAGCATCTGAGGAAACATGAAGCACTCCTTGAAAGTGCTATTTTCTTTACTTTTCTGAAGCTCAGATTTATGAAACTGTATTATAGTGGTAGTAGTTGAGGAGGGTTTTATGTAAAAGTAGAGAAACAATGTAAACATGAACAAGAGTACTTGTGGCACCTTAGAGACTAACACATTTATCTGAGCATAAGCTTTCGTGGGCTACAGCCCACTTCATTAGATGCATAGAATGGAACATATATTGAGGAGATATATATACACATGCACTCTGTATGTGTCTCTAAAGTGCCACAAGTACTCCTGTTCTTTTTGCGGATACAGGCTAACACAGCTGCTACTCTGAAAAATGTAAACATGGACTTTTGAAAGTATGGCCTCACCTGACCACACAGAAGCCAGTTCCATGCTCCAGCTGCAATCTGTGGTTGATGAAACACCAACAGCATTGTTTTCACTGGTGTTTCATCCAGCAAGAACCGGCAAGCTGGGATGGGGCTATATGTGGCAGGACCTAAAAATGAAAAAAAGAATATTTGGAAGTGTATTCGATGAGGAATGAGCTTCTGCTGATTTGTAACACTCACCATGTCATTCTAATTGAGGTAAAGGTTGTGGGTTTTTTAAATTATTTTGGGCAAGACTCTCAAGCTGGTATAAATTGGCATCACTCATTTGAAGTCAATGCAGTATGTCAATTTAAATCACCTGAGGATCTGACCCTTCATCTTTAACTCCATCATTGATTTATGCTTTTGGAGTGAAATCCACGGAACACCATTCAAGGGCATGGTAAAGCTGCAGTGGTGCACAGGGCTTTACATTGTCCTACTGTACAAGGTGTAGTTCATACTGCATGACTAAGAGAGATTTTTTGTTTTTTTTCTTAATGTTTCATTTTTGTTAGCAATAGATATTTTCCATCTTTAGTACCAATCTTGCAAATTTACACACATAGATAATCCCACTGAGTTCAGTAGGACTGATGAAGTGTATAGAATTAAGCACATGCTTACGTGTTTGCAGGATTGTGGTCTTACACTGTGACTTATATTTGTTATTGCATTGTAGCATTATTGTTGAATTCTTTATGAGCTTCATAACTAAAAGATGAACACATAGAAAAGATATGGAAATACTTGAAAGTTTGCCATATTGGCTTCTTCAGCTAGTTGTAATATTAAAGAAATTATTGACTGGGATGTGAAGTATATTTTCCTAAGTTCCTCATAACACACTTCATACCTATTTGTCTGTGCGCACTTCTTTGGCTCCACAGTCATCCACTGCTTTATCTGAGACTGCATTAAATAAACTACAAAAAGAAACAAGAGTACCAATGGGTGGTGAAGCACTATTACACTGACGGTAATTGCAAACTTGCACCATGATGACCTGAGATTTTCCTGAGTTTTGTAAGATTATGTGTATTATCACCTGCAAAAATTACCTGAAGTTTCAATTCCTTGACCTTTACGATAAAGGCTATGGCAATATTATGGGACAACTCTGCATGTGTCTTGGATCATCACTGTGTAAATATCAAATATTATAAACTCTTAATACTTGCTGTGTTGTCTGTGGTTGTGTATCCATTGCATTTTCAGATTTATGAGAGATGTATATTTAAATAGGAGACTCAATAGACTGTATGATACTGGTGTTGAGCCTGGAAGTCTCCTTGACTTCAGTCAAGGAGATTGACAATTAGCCACAGGTGATGAAATGAGAAATTCAAAAGGCAAGGACCCCAGAGCACGACCACTAAATCTTCCTCCCTTTCACTTCCAGCACTGACACTAAACAATCACATCAGTTCTGCTGAATTAGCACCTCAGTAGCAACAGAAGAAGAGGGAGATTTTCTGAAATGACTTAACTATGTGAACAAAATACAAAATGGCTACAGGTGATATGCTTGTGCAAGTAGAAGTGCCAATTTTCCAGTTTGCTTGCATGTAACCATATTATTAGTAGTGTGTTAGTGACTTTAGAGACAAGCACCATGCAAACACAACTGAAGGCTCAATGTGCTAGGCACTGTACATGTACATAGCAACATACAGTCCATGTCCCAAAATGCTAATAATCTAAAAAGAAAACATAAACAAAGAGTGAAAGGGGAAACAGGCACAAAGAGGCAAAGTGACTTGTCCCTGGTCACCCAGCACATCAGGGAGAGATCCAGGAATGGCAGCTTGGTACCCTGAGTTCCAGTCCAGTATCTTATCCATTGGATATGTTCTGATATTGAGAACTTCTACTCAGCATGGCATGCTCTCTTCTTTTTATATGTTGAGGCTTTATAAGTTATAATATGAGCCGTGTCTTTAAAAAGTGCTAAGAATGTTGAAGCATTGGATTTGTCTTGAGTTCTTGTCCTGCCCAAGACTCTTTTGCCACTATCCCCTGTCTTCTTTACATGTGTTAATAAATGGGGATGTTACTGTAGGAAGTTGACAAATAAACATTGTCCCACTCTTTCTCTTTCGATGTGAGGGAAAAATATCTAGCCAGCTCAAACGTCTCTTCTTTTTGTATTCAGTGTCTCAAAGATAGGTCTCTTGGACTATAGCAATTTCATATTAGAAATTGTATAATATTCTCATACCCATTCTCTTTATTTTCAAAGCTAACCAAATTTTTTTTACATCTTTTTAAACCTCTTTCTGGAAGTCATTCTGCATAAAAATTAGAATATCCTCTGCATCATAAAAATGATGAAAACAAATACAGATGACTGTCAAATTTTTGTTCTTCCGACCTGTCATTTATAAGGCAAATACCCAACGGGAAAAAGTAATGGTGTTTTATTACCCCATTAATAAAACACAAGTAATAATCATTAAAGTTGTATATTTGAATGGCACCTTTCATTAAGAAGGATGCAAAAATGTTTTACAGAGTTTGGAGGAGATCACTTCACTGACCACTGAAATTCAGCCATCTCTGACGAAGAACACATCAGTCAGTCTGCACAAACACATCCCACAGTAATCTTTCATAAGGGAATATTAAGAGTAACTTATTCTCTTGAAACTATAGAGAAAAATGTAGCTAAGCAGCATGTAATTACAAGAGTTGGAAAGCAGCCAGGACACTGAGAATAATACCTCATTCTCCTGCAAAAAGTATCATAGGTCTTCAATGTTCACACGTTGTCTTACGTCCGAGCTGAAACATGGACCCTGAGCATATACTTACTGAAGTTTTGACTCAGCACAGACTCAGAGGAAAGAGTGCCACCTACTGAAAAGCATATATTGATACATAACTTACTCTCCCTGAGTTTACACATTCTACCTCACATCTCCTCAACAAGAAACACAAAAAACAAATCAGTAAGTAAAGTATGTTTTGTGGAATTGCACAAAATTTGTGAATCTTCCTATATGGACGGCAATAAAATTGTACTTCAAATCATACTGAAGCTCTGTTCATGTATTCAGCAAACCAATAGGGCGTTGATGAAAAGTGTAGGTCATGTCCTTATCCACCTGGCAATGGAGTCTTTGCTTTCTAGTGATTCCTACTGGTCTACAATAGGAAATACGTTGACATGTATTGGACAAAGAAACCATAGTCAAATCTATTGTACCAGAGTGAGGGCTGCCCGAAATAAAATCTTTGAGAAAGGGGGAGAAAAAAGATAAGACAACTGGATGAGGGTTTGCATGAACTTAAAAGATGCTAGGAGAACTCCTTCAAAGCAAGTGATTACATTACTTTCCAAAGCTAGGTACAGAGTGAATTATGGCTCTTCATCTCTAGCAATATGAGTTTTTGGTCAAAGTTGAAATCTTGAGTTTGTTTCATTCTGTACGCTATTAATTTGTTCCAATATTTTCACATCACCCTGCATTTTGGCATAATTCAGCCTATCGATAGGTTCAGGGCTGCAACAGCAGGGATGTGTCATACAGGATTAAAGTGCATAGGCACAAAAGTACGGGGAAGCTTGTCCAGTGTTATTGAGCGGAATACTTGGCAGAAGTTAACGGCATTAGGCTGCAGTTTTATGAACACAACGTTTATTCATCATATATTTAAGAAATATTTTTAAGAATTTGACTGCTTTGAAAATACAGATGTTTTGCTTCTGACGTACAAAGCAAAATGGGACATTTCCTTCTTAGTGGTCCATAGCAATGCATAGTGGAGAGGAACAAGTTAGTTGCATAGCACAGTGTGGGAGAACAGCTTCAAAACAATCCACTCATGCTGATATACCCAATGCTGGCATTTCTGATTCACTTAAAGCTGCAGCCCTTCCATCCGTTGCTATTACTGCCACTGCGCACACTCAAGCAATGGGTCAATCGGCATACTCTGGATCTTCACATGCAAACATAAGGAAAATCAATTTCATTCTTCAAAGGACCGAACCACTGGATCAGAAGGTAACCCAAGCAGGTGCTCTATACTTCATATACTTGAGGGGCGATCCAAAAAGCCCACCATACCCAAATTTGTATTGGGTCCAGATCAACCCAAGTGGAAAAATATGTTTCCATAAAGTGCATGACATCCATTTGAAACATTCAGATTCACTCTTAGACACGTTTGTAACTGTTCAAGGAAGAGTACAAGCACTGCAGTGAGATTTTGAGGCAGATCAAGGTTGGACTGCTTATGTCCTTTAAATTAGCTATAAATTCACAAGGTTAGTGCAAAAGTTAGGATGAGTTTATTAATCTACAGTTATATCTAAATCTAAGGGATTAAATTTAAGGGAAAAGAGATTTAAAAAATGGATATTATATTTGTATTAAAAAATACTGTAAACTCACTGTTCACTTATTTGCATTATGATAAGTGACTCTTAGATAATCCAAGTCTTTCCCCTTCTTGATGACTGGATCTTTTGGTGTTCTTGGACTTATATTTGGGAAAAATATGGTATTGGAGAAAATGGTAAGGACAATTCATCCAATGAGTATATTGCCCATGTAATACTACTAAGATCAAAGTCAGTTTGGTTTTTCTGTCATGTACTCCAAGTAAGTCATACCAAGTGGAAACCAGTTAGTCTGACTCATATGGCCAGTGTTTTTGTTATTTTTCTCATGTAACATAGAAATCACTGTTTGTTGCTTGAGTGTTGTAGTAACATAGAAATCACTGTTTGTTGCTTGAGTGTTGTAATAACAGTTCTTCTGTACTCCCCTCCCAGCACCCTTGCTAGAAAACATATGGTACTTTTCACCAGACCTTGTTCAAGCAATTCAGACACAGTTTTCCCTAAACAACAATCAATATTGCTGAATAGACACCAGTCTCATCACTGCGTTCCAGTGCCATGCTGACACAACTTGATGTTTCCTTGAAATTTACAATATACAAAAGTTGAGTTTCAGGTTAGGTTGCTATTTCAGGTTAAGTTGCAATTTAGTTAAGTAAAGAAACCAAATAATTAACACTAGCCATGAACTAGGTAACCTGAATTATACTGGATTGTATTCAGCAAGTTTCAATCTGACTGTTTATTAGTTTTCACAGTTACACATGAAATGTATTTGAACCCTCACGTGACACAAAGAGCTATGCAATTGCCTTTAGAATGTTTATAGGAACAGTGTCAAACTTTTATTCACCATATAAGCTTAACCAATATACTTTTAAATGCCTAAAAAAAATCAGTCTTCTGATTCAAAAGGACAGATTTGGATTTTTACTTTCCAGAGCATACGCTGATTATACTTGCTCCAGCAGGGTCTGCTGCTCACTGTCCAGCAATGCAATAACAAGGCCTCTGAAAGTATAAGAAAATGTGTAGTGACACCCTCCAAAGCAAGGCGACAAACCGACTAATCAAATTGGAAATGATGTATGTTAGAGAAAAGCAATAGGAGAAAAAATCCCCCTGCATGTAGTTTGCCTCTATTACTGCAGTTTAAAAGAAATGCTGTGTCAGTGTTTTTGATGCATCCAGGGACTGAATGTAAACAACATGGTACAACTCTAGAAACTGCCATCATAAAATATTTTAAGAGGCAGAGTAGAGTAAAATAAAATAAAAATGTCTTTTTATGTGATATCTCAGAGTAATTCAGGATTTATGGTACCTTAACCTTTAGAATCCAAAATATTAAGCTATGTTTCTTAGAGATAATAACTCGGTTGTCCCTCACTTATGTGTCTTAGATAAAAGCCTACTGCCACAGAATCCATGAATGCTCAAATACCCTTGCGGGCCTTTAGTAGTAAATCTTATGGAATAGCTTATGGCCAATGTAATGGCCCACAGTAGCCTGCGAATATCATGAATTCTAATAATACTTACATCAGTAGAAACATGAAGTAATGTCTCCATTGTAATTAAATGATGTATTTAGAGCAGTGCACTAAATGGTCCCCTAGTGTGTTGGTGATATATTCTAATAGTCTTCTCTTTACAGCCCCACACGGTAATATTCATGCTTTATTCTGGAGGGCTTTGCTTCTTACTGAACATTTGAATTGCAACATTAAGTGGTAAAGTGGATTACAGCAGACCTCCATGAATATGGATTCTGATCAAGATACTAAGTGCTTAAAAAAATAAAATGTTACTATTTAAATAGAATGATTACCAAAACATTTTGATATGGAGGAACGGTGTGGGTTCTTTCATCTTTTTACAAATCCTGGATATAGCTCAAATTTGCTGCAATGAAAAATTGAAGCAGGGAAAGCATTGAGCTTAATTCACCTACCTCATTTCCAGTGCAATTATGGAATTTAATTTTGGCTATTCGAGGCATAAATTCATTTTGATAATTACATGACTACCTCATTTTAAATGTAATACCAACAAAATTCAGGCTACAGTACATGTCAGCTCACAAGTTGACTGCTGATCATAAGTGTTTCACATTTATAAAGAGTATCTGCTGCTTCAGAGACAGGAAATGATCAATTTTCTGCTGATTAGGAGCAACAAAAATGTTCATTCATGTATTTCTAATCTTTATTTTCCCAGTAAATCAGCCAATAATATACCAGCTGGAGGCATAAGGGCCTAAGGCAAAGCTAAGGGCACTTCAATATATCTAGTCGTGGCCAGAAATTGTCAAATACTCAGACGCATATTACTGTGTTTGTACCTATAGCTGACATCTCACTAAGGTAGAATGTTTTATATTATTTTTTAAAAGAAAAGCCGTTTTTAGATTTTATTTGGAAAAAAATCAGAGTAATATCAATAAGAAGAGTTTTATTACAATGATTCATTCATTCAACCTCTTTCTGTTATTCCAATAATTGCTTGTGAAATAATGTTTTCTAGTGGTATTCATACTAAACAAGCAATTTTCAGAACACTGCTTAAAATAAATTTTCTGGGAATTCATGCATATGACATGGATTTCCATGTGATTAAGCATTAGTTTAGCCATTCACAATGTTGCTTTTCTCTATTTAACTATGACAATATTTTTCATTACATGGTGCCTTCTGCAATATTCAGTATTTATGTGGTATAAACCCACATATTTGTGTGTGCATGTTGCTCAGAAAGGTAACCAGTTAGCACAACAGCAATTTTCATGCCATAAGTTTTACAAATGAAGGGGCTCTTTATTTACAGAGATCTACAAAAGGCAATCTTGGCTTTGCATGTGGAAGAATTATTCAGTCATTCAATAGAAAATGTCTCTGGACTGCCAAGCCATTTTCAGTTGTTTCTGCTGGAGTCTTCCTTTGAGAACATATTAATGAGTCTCTTCACTCTGGTGGATTTTTATATCCTGACTCCAAGGGCCAAAAATTGACCTTACACGCCCACGGCACAAACAGATAAGCCAGCCAGGCCTAGGCTAACTGTAATGCGACCCCTCTAATCAACAAGTTGAGTACTGTACCTATTGTTTATTGGAAATTTATTAACCTTCTTTAGAAAACAACAAACCTGATTTCCCATAGGCAAACTCATTCAGAGAAACTATCAACCTACCTCCCCAAGCCCCAAACTAGTGTCTGTTTCTAGAATCAAACCATTTTTATGGTAGTGAAAAGTTCCAATAATGTTCATGCTAATTTTCAGGAAACTGCACTTGCAAGTTCTGGCTGAAACCTGAAGTGCCAAAATACCATGAGAAAAAAATATTCTCAGAATACTTCCAGCCTGACCAAAAGTTAGCAATAGTGGAAATCTTGAAAATGTTTTTTTCCTGTTAGGTATCCAGTCCAATTTTACATACTTAAGAGATTTGGAGAAAATGCAGTACTTTCCCTCCTTAACACAGATTACTGTGAGCACTGTTACCTCAATACTACAGCATCATAGGCTGGCACTGGCCCTTTAAGAGGGAAGAGACCAGTGCATCTGTGATTCATCAGGGGACCCCCAATTGCCTAAAAGAGGGACGAGAGACCTGATCAGTCATGAGTCAGTCAAGAAAAGGGGCAGGTGAGAGTTACACTGGAGTGAGACTAAAAGGCAGACAAGAGCTGCCAGAGACCAGAAGGTAGGAGAAGGTCTGTGCAGCAGAGACAGCAAGTTATATGGGGCCATGGGGCCCGTGCTCCACCAATATTTAAGATAGTGGGCCTGGCTGCACCAATGTTTGGACTTACCATGCTCTGGGGGGCCCCACGCTTCAGGGGGATGTGGGGTCCAGGGCAGCATGGGGGATTAGCATGGGGCCTGGCACTGGCAGCAGCGAGCGACCCAGCCCCAGCCCACCATTGCTTCGACCTGCCCCACCAGCTCATGGCATCACTTGGGGGGAGGAGGCGGAAGCTGGAAAGAGGCGGGTAGTGATCGATCTATCAGGGATTGATTTATTGCATCTCGCGTAGATGCGGATAAATTGATCCCTGAACACACTCCCCATCAACTCTGGAACTCCAGCTCGCGAGAGGTGGAAGCGGAGTAGACGGGAGAGTGGCAGCGGTCCACTCCCCACCATCCTCATGGCCAGGTAAGTCGACCTAAAATATGCCGACTTCAGCTACACTAATTGACCACATCCCCACCCAATGTAGACCAGGGCTCAGAAACTGCTTCACACTGGGGTCTTGATTGCCATTGATCACTCCATTGCTATGGTACAATGGAGTTATCCAATGGAATTATCTCCTGCTAGGAGCTTATCTGTCTGGAAACAGGTACTTCTAGGGAGCAAGTCCAAGACTGTGGAACTCTATCCCTACAAGAATTAAGAACTACTTCAAATCTCACCATATCACATTCAAAATTCAAAGCACACATAAAATACCTTCTTAATAAAATAATATTAAAAAATTAAAATAGAATAAGATAACCATCAGCTAAGCATTGGGACCTCTCAGTTATTTCCAAACTGAACTTTGAACATTTTTAAGTTCACTCATCCCTAATTTCCTTTTAGTTGGTAATTATCACTAGAACTAATTATTACAGTAAATAAAGAGAAAAGAAGAACCCATGTATTCATTAAAATTTGAAAAAAACAGAAGTGTCTGTGTGATGCCCTCCAAACCCTACCTGATCAGCTGGCCACACAATATGATTAGGTAAGTCTTAGCAACAAAGAGTAAATTAAATCAGCTGTTCACAGCCTTTTATTTCTCCTGACTAAGGTTTACCACAATACATTTATTTCCTGGTTTTCTGTATAATACTGAAGTGTACTTTCAAGGCGGTATTGTGAGACCCTATTCCCACTTTTGCATGTCATCACTGATAGTTCCGATAATTCAATTTCCAGCACTTAAGAGAAAACAAATTTTAAAATATAAAATGTATTTACAGAGTTTAACACTACTAAGGTGCCATACACAAATATAAAAATCAGGAAAAGAAAAACTGAATCAGGCTTGAAAGTATCTAAGGTATCAGGCGAACCAACAGTTAATACTTGAGTACAAGAAAACCAATATTATAAACAATAAACATTCTAAAGTCAGAAAAGAAGTCTGTTTAACAACAATCTCTGACTTGAGAAGCAAAGAAGCTAATCCTTGGTAGCCCCAGAAACCCCAACCTGCAGCCTAACTTGCTGATCATTCTGTGGTAGGACAACTGCACCTTCAAGCTTAGAATTCCTTGGACCACACACACCTAGGACTATGCTCCCATCACCAAGCAGGAAAACTACTTAAATGTTTCCCCAGCATAACATTTATTGGCACATGCTCATTAAAACTTTATATTCATCTCTTCTTTATATTAATAATATGTAACAATACTGTGTATTTGTTTTTAAAATTTTTTTCCTTACATTAGATAATTATAATTTGTATATATGTAGCCTGGTCTTAAAACACTTTTCAAAGATTATGCACAGAAATTGGGATCCAACTACCTGTTTGCACTTGCAGTTATCAGATTGATTGGAAAATATAAATGTTACTCTATATTAATGGAAACCTCATCCACTGCTGTGGGGCAATCTAGGGCATATGAGGATTAAGTGTGTGGAGCAGTAGGTGCTTCTGTAGCAAGACTATTTCCTGGCTTAGTTTTGCAGGATGTGGGATATAGTAGGGCTACTATCACCCAAGAGACCCTTCCTTGGATTGTGGGATACGCAGGCCTATTTCGCAGTCCCAATGATCTGATCACCAAAATGGGAGGGGAACAGAGCAAAGGGCACGACTGACCCCAGAAGACATCTACAAGTATGTATGGGGTGTGTGAGATAATGAAGAAAGATCCTGAGGTTTGCGGATGGGAGTGTATCCTGAAGCTTTTCCCATGTCAGAGGCCCAGTTCTCTTAGAAATTTCCATGAAGCTGGGCTAGCAATCTGAAAACTTCTAAAAGTGTTGCTTTCATAATGAAACATAAAATTACATACTTTTTCAAGATGGCAGCTTTCCGTCTGGTTGATATTCTATTTTTGATCACCATTTATATTAAGCTTTCATTTATAAACAGTTTATCTATGATTAATAGATGTAATGAGCATATTACAGACATGTGTTCCAGATGGTTATGAGCTTAACAGCCTAAGGATTTTACAGGTATAAGCCATGCTTATATGCCACCTATTGACCAGTTATATTCTATAACAATATATAACTACGATTTACCATTTAAATGTGTATTAATTCTTCATTTACCTTTATAAACTATTAATAAGTGTAGCCCTAATATAAAGTATGATTTAATGTTCATTATATGTATGATACTTAAAACACAGATTATCTTTAGTGATTTATTCTTTTGTAATTAGATTATTTGTGTAATGCATATTGATGTTATTCAGAGCATTATTTTTAGAGCTATTCACCAGAAGACCTCCAACCACTTCATAAAGAAAAGTAACTAGCCACAGCAGCAGTTTTACAGTGAAGAAGTAGAAGTGCACTGAGCTTGTTTTATAAATATAAGGTCACACAACAATTCAATAAATGGCATAGCAGGAAATCGAATCTAGATTTCCTGATTAACATTCTCATGCCCTGCCCACTGGAATACACTGCTCCCCATCTCACAGTTCACTTAGTCCCCCTTTAAAAAGAGACCCTACTGTGCATATCTACCTGAGAGCTTATTTAACAAAACCTACTGCCTTCTGCTATGAGAAGGATTTGCTGCTACGAGAAAATTCAAGAAGTCTACAATGATGAAAACAACGGAATAAAGACAGATAGAATAAGGGGAAAGAAAAAAGAAACAAAATCATCTCTTGCTGTTATGACTTCTGGCTCCTGGGCCTCAATTTCTCTGAGGGTATACTGACCAAGAGGCAATTAAATGGAATGGCCCAGAAATGGCCCACCAACATTGGGAAAGGAGTTTCATAATCCTGCTGCCACTTCAGCATAGGGGAGAGTATCCCAGATGTGCATGCTTGCTTAAAGTACTGTAAACAAACTATTTCTCTTATTTTCTTATCTTTTAGAGCAGTTCATATAAAACTATAACATTTTGGAGCTAGACTGTGGTTTGGCCTACACAGTACGCAGGAACCTAAGGGGAGTAAGGCCAACTCGTTACACGCATGGATCTGAGCCTATCAAAAGTAAGCAGGCACTGTGTGCCTGCTAAGCCTCATCCCCTGCAAATGGACAAGCACAATTTCTTCCTGGAGCTGTTCCTGAGATGGCAAGGCTAAGCACTACCCTTTATAGAGCACAGATTATATGTGCACCAACCAGGGATGAAAGTAATTTACAGGACTTACTGGTACTGCCGGCGTCCTGAGGGGGGCATGGCCTCATCTGGAAGAGACGTGGCCTCAAGCAGAAGAGGCGGGGCCTCTCAAGATTTAAAGGCCTGGGGGCAACAGCTGTGGCTGGGAGCCCCCGGGCCTTTAAATCAACCAGGGGCTTCCAGCTGAAGAGGTGGCCGGGAGCCCTCCGGGGCTCAGGGGCAAACTAAAGGGCCTGGGGCTCTGGCTGCCACGGGGAACCCCAAGCTTTGCCAGGCTGGGGCCAGGATTTAAAGGGCCCTGAGCTCCTGCTGCTGCAGGGAGCTCTGAGCCCTTTAAATCTGGCCCCACCCCGGCCGCCGGAGCTGCGGCTGGGATTTAAAGGGCTCTGAGCTGCCCGCAGCGGCAGGGAGCTCTGAGCCCTTTAAATCCCAGCCGCAGCCTGGCCGCCAGAGTCGCAGCCGGGATTTAAAGGCCTCTGGGCTGCCTGCAGCTGACATTAAAGAGCTGCTGTGACAGTGCTTTAATGTCTCTGCCCCCAGGCCACCAATGGGTAGGCACCCTACTGGCAGGGCCACTGATAGGGTGGGCTGTCCCGGGGCCCAGTGATTTAAAAGCCCCAGGCCCTTTAAATCACCACCGGAGCCCTGGGCAGCACAGGCCGGGCAGTGTGGAAGGTCTGGCCGGGGGAGGCTGACCCCAGCCCCACCCCTTCTGATCAAGACCCAGCCCCTTCCAGGGGCCCAGAGCCAGGCCCCCATACCAGTAAGTCTTTTATCTTACTTTCGCTCCTGACAAACAAATAAATAAAAAATCTACTGGCCAGCAAAACAAAAGGGCAAATTTAATTTGTATGTGCTGCAAACTGTTTAGTCTCGTAATCGTCTTTCAACCAACTGGATTATATTTAGCAATCTGAGGAGTATCAAATATATCAGAAAATTATTGATCTTGTCTTTGTTGTTTTGTGGAGTTTTTTCAAAGACATTTCACAGAAGAAACAAGTAAAACATTCAATACAGTATTCTAAAAGCATTGAAAGCAACACCAACCATCAGTGAACTAAGAAACCCTTTCAAATGCCACACCAGTACTCAGCAGAGCCTGAGTTTAGATATATCAGCTATGAGGCATATTAAAGCAAAACTCTCCAAAGCCATACGTCGTTTCTGTTAGCTCATCCAAATAAATATTATAGCAGCACTGCACATGTTGTGCATTTTGTTTCTGAAACATTAATTTGGAAAGGTGATTAGGAGAAACTAGTTAACAGACTAAAATTATGTTTTGATTTAGTATACCAGACTTTCATATCTGAAACTAAAGTTCCCAAATCTCGTTTTAGGTCCGGGTGTAAACAAAGTTGTCTAATCCTAAACACTTTCTACACATTTGATGACATGAAAAAAATACTAATGAATTTTTTAATGTTGGACATTTCAAGAGTGTCCCAGGACTGGAACTGCCAGGGGTGAGGCGGTCAGGATTAAAATACTTCAGTAGGACCCCGTGTGTAAAACTGCATAGTGCCAACCTTCACTAAGCATGGTAGTTCTAGCCAGTGCTATTACATCTTTTTCTTTGATAAGCACAAGACTCACACAAAAATATTTATCTGGTCTCTCAATGTATTCATCCCTCCATCCACGCACACTTTTATAGCAGTATGATATACCACCATGGCTTCTTTACATATACATACAGTGTTGGAGATAGGCTGACCCAATTCAGAAACCTGAGAGTTAGGGGGATTTCATTATTACTAGTGTGTATTTTGCTACACACCCATAATGGGTAAAGTAGTTCACACATGGGATTATGACACTGTGCCACTCATACATTTAACCCAAGATTCCCTCATGCATCTGCTATTTATTTAAGTATGTTGTTACCATTAACTTTAGAGATGTTTATGCTGGTGAGTATCTTTTCCATTAAAGAAGAGAAAAATTAATGTAGCGGGAAATATTGGCACATTAGGTAGTGGAACAAGGCACTGAAGGTACATTTCATCAAGAGTAAAGTGTTGAACATTGGGTAAGATATATATATAAAAAGAAATGAGTTGGTAAGTCTGGCTTTTTCACACAGTATATTTCAATAGGTAATTTTTATATGTATTAGATTAAGGTACAATAGCCCGGTTATATATTGGAGTAGCTGGGTGAATTTATTTTTTCAATATCAGTGCAATTATTCTATGCTACATTATCATAAGTTGAAGCACACTGATAAAAGGAGTCTCATAAAACATTTACATAATACACATATAGACACTGTAAGAAAACCTGATGCCATTTGTGCAAGAAAATATTATGTATATTTGGACCAATCCTAAGTAGGACTTAGGGTCTCTCAAGTAGAAAGTCCTTTATCTTTCAAGTGAACAGTTCAAAATTAGAGCTAAATATGGTGCCTCATTGCCAAGAATCACATAAACTGTTTATATCATCCTGTTTTCATTTTTAAATACCTATTTTGTAGCTAATTTAATAAAATACTTGAAATTTAGGGTGCAAAACTTAATGTTGCTTTGTCTAGGATGAGGGGTCAGATAAAGGTCATTTCATTAGAGGTGAAAGACAGAAAAAAATTGCAGAAAAAGTATGTTGAAAATCTTTTTTCTGCCGTTTCAATTTCAATCTGACAGGGACTTGGCAGCTAACAGCAAAATCTGGGAAAGCCATGAACAAGGTTCACAAAGCTGCTTTTTAAAAGATAGCAAGTAGAAAAAAATAAATGTGGAAAATAGACTTTGTGGAGTGTGTTTTTTTTTAAAACTGAACTATTGTAAACATGGCAGATCAGGGAGGGTTGGGGATTGAATTAAAAGGGTTCAGCAACCACTATTGATCAATAGTTAAAATAATATCCTTTGTTAGAGTAAAAAAAACACTAAAGATATATGAAGAAATAAATTGTTTACTTGTACAGCAAAGAGAAGTAGTGTGCGTGAATGAGAGAAAGCACACACAGAGAAGATCCTTGCAAATTGGGGCTGACAGAAGGAACTATTATGAATCAGCATATTCTGCAATTTAGGAAGTAAGGTAAAAAAATGAAAAACAAAGGCAGTGGATCACAAACTGTATTTTATTTGACAAATTAGTTTTTATTTAATAATGCTTCAGAAAGTATAGCAAATGTACAGTAGTGTATTTTGTAAAAAATAATTAAGTATTAATAATATGAAACCTCACAACAGCACCTTTTTTGGTGTGAAGTGAGAAATGTCTGCAGACCTACCTAGTCTTCAGCTATTTCATGGACACTCAAGCATTTCACTATTTTGTCTCCAGCATAAAGCTATTAATCTCAAGCATTTGAGCACCCCTGACCCCTTTAAGTCAGCCATCTTCATGAGGGATACTGATCTTTCCCCAGAGCTGCCATCTCTGTCAGGTGCTCTTGTTACTCCTTAGTGAGTGGGA
This sequence comes from Gopherus flavomarginatus, assembly GCF_025201925.1. Taxonomy (NCBI): domain Eukaryota; kingdom Metazoa; phylum Chordata; order Testudines; family Testudinidae; genus Gopherus; species Gopherus flavomarginatus. The sequence goes on along the minus strand of NC_066626.1, from coordinate 47,514,557 downwards.
GAGTTAGCTGCATAATCAGGGTTAGGCAATGGGATGGCTACTGCAGCTCTTTACTCTCAGCACAGTTCTTCAAGCTCTATGGTCCTGGGGTCTATGGCCCCAGGCAGTTTCTTTGCCTCAAAAGGGTGAATGTGTGGACAACTGGAGTGGGTTAGATTGCAGGGTGGATACAAGTGGTGATGGAGACGAGCAGTGGGTGGCTCAGATGAGTACCTGGCTGCAGTCCTATTGGACACTGCTCATTAATTATGTGCCAAATGTGTTCACTAGCTTAGTTATTCATGAGTGGTAGAGGAAGGCAATGGTTACCAATGCAGCCAGCAATTGTGAGGATATCCTCAACCATGCACTTTTTTATATCACATATATTAAAAGATTCAGAATCTGGTAAAATCTGCAGTTTGAATAAAACAAAGCTCCAGTATGACTGGATGAAAGAGTGGGCTTTCATAAACCAGTCACTGGAAAGGAAACATGCTTCATGTGTAGTTTGTGCCACAAAAATATCAGCTGTTCTCATTAAGGAAACATACAGCAACTGCATCTCACATACAAACTAGGGATCTGAATAAACAATTTATATTCTACTTCTGTATGCTTCACAATAATCAGGTGATAAGTGAGGACAACCAATTTATTGGCATAGCATAATGTATTTAACAGATTAATTGATCACCTAAGACCAATGCTAAAAAAAATTTGTTTTGAAACAAATTCTTCATGAATTTTGAATGAACATTTACTCCTTACTTTCTGAGCAACCTAATATCAAGAGTGAAGAATGAATTATTTTTCAGTAACTGCATATCATTTGAATGATTCTAACACTGAAAAGGCAAACATTATCTATATCAGTATGTGAATCACAACAATATAGTAATGGAATTTTTGTTTAAATGCATAACAAGTAGCATTGAAAACATTTCTACAACTGATGAAATACTGGAGTTTAACCAGATACCATGGGAGAATACTGTTGGGCTTTCTACAGATAATTCTAGTGTCAGTGTGGGTCATTTCAGTTCAGTTGAAAGCAGGGTACTAAAAAGAAAGAAGAGGTTTTTTTTATGGAATGTCTGTGCCATATCCTCCACAATACCACAAAGCTATATGCAACATCACTGCATCTGATGTGGAAGACCTCAATATAGACCTATATTACCAGTCTGACAAGAGAACACAGTGGAAAGCAATTCTGCAAAAATTGTGTTTTGAGATGCACAATACTAAAACATTGAAAAACATCAATACGTCTTGAATTAACCTTTTACATGGCTCTTTTTCAGTAAACTCTTCTCAAGAACTACTTCCTTTTGGGCAAAGACAAGGCCATCTAAAATACCCCAAGTGCTTATTCCAAAACCTTATAGCAGAGATTCATTGTGTCAATTTCTTCATTTAGAAGGAAAATGCTCTTCCTACAGGCAAGAGTTCCATCATTTGCAGACTATAACATTCTTTTCCAGAGTAGGGTGTCTACACAATGATACTTGCCTTTGGTCTGCCTTTCTTCTCATGAATACTGCTACTACTGAAAGAAGCTGAGGTGTTTGAAATGGAGCTCCCTCGATATAAAAGAGGAGCCACTAGCAGGGTGTTCCCTGTGAGAGACCCTCAATTTTGGAACTTACAGAAGTTGATATATGGGCATTCCTTTGTTTATAGTCATAGATTTTGTGCCCAGAAAGTACCATTAGATCATCTAGTCTGAACTCCTGTATAACACAAGTCATATGCAGTGTCATTTGTAGCCATGTCAGTCCGAGGCTATTAAATAGACAAGGTGGTTGAGGTAATATCTTTTATCAGACCAACTTGTGTTGATGGGACTGACAAGCTTTCTGACTTACACAGAGCTCTTCTTCAGGTCAGGTGTAAGCTCAAAAACTTGTCTCTCCCAACAGAAGCCATAGTATTTTACCAATTAGCTCTGTGCTGATCCCAATAACTTGTTTGGCCAAATATTTTATACATATATATATATATATATATATATATATATATATATATATATATATATATATATATATATATATATTCTGCAAAGGTATCCAGCTATGATTTGAGGATGTAAAGAGATGGAGAATCTACTATATTCCTTGGTAGTTGTCATTTCTAATTCAATTTTGTTTGGTTTCAGCTTCCAGCTATTGGTTCTTGCTATGCCTTTCTGGCTATATTAAAGAGTTCTTTGGTACCTGGTATTTTCTCCCCATGAAGATACTTTACACTACAATCAAGACACTTCTCAAGCTTTTCTTTTTTATTTTTTTTTTTAAGTAAAATAACCAGATTGAGTTCTTTAAGTCTCTCACTGTAAGGCATTTTCCCTAGAACATGAATAACTTTTGTGTTTTTTTTCTGCAATTTTTAGACAAACTTTTTGAAAGGTAGACACTGGAACCGGATGCATTATTCTAGAATCAGTCTTACCAATGCCATATACAAAGGTAAAATCACCTCCTGGCTGCTACTCATGACGCTCCTGTGTTTTCCAGATTATTGATAAGAATAATGACTAGCATAGAGTCTAGCACCAATCCCTAGCGAGCTCCCACTAAAACCACCTCCATGTGTTTTGTTGTAATTTTTACTTCCTGGGACATGTGTCCAGAACATTGGATGGGAACCTGTAGTTGTAATTTAAAAATCTGAAGAAATCCCTAAATTTAATTAAATTAATAAATCAGTGAAAGGATAACATTTGTCAAAATAGATGCATTGGCTAATCAAGAATCTGAACTTTGTGCAGAGAAAACAAGCTCGTGATGATAATTTATTAATTGAGATTATAACCAAACAGAAAAATGAAGAAAATTCTGGTTTGTCTACATGGTGGGATAATGCACTCTATGGGGATGTGATTTAAGTGCACTAACATATTGCACATTAATTGGTCCACATAAACCCTGCTGGTGCAAACTAAAGGTTTCCTAGTGCACTTTAACATAGTACTGTTTCAAATAGCACCCTGTTAAAGAGCACCTGAAGAATCTTCACAGATCAATTATTGTGTAACACATTAGTGTGTTTTAGAAATTACACCCTCACTGAATAGACAAGCCCAGAGAAACACCAAGAATAAATTTAGCACTTTACTTCACAGTAGCTCTTTTGGGGCACGGACCAGCTTTTCACTATATGCACACACACTACACTGACACATTGGGGTCCTGATCCCTGGCAGGGACTTCTGATGTTATTGAAGTATAATACAAATAATAATAATATATAGTCATTTAAACCACTTTTAGCTGATTAGCAAAATATAACATTTACACCATGGATTTTTTTGATTGACCTTGAAATATTGTTTTTTAAACACAACACGTCCATATATTTAAAGGAACCTTCTGCTGTTCTGATACTTTTTTCATTTATAATTCATATCATTGTTAAAAAAAAGGAGAGATGGGAACAGTGAAAACGTGGCTCCAATTTGCTTTGGGGTGGAGGTGTTGTAGCTATTGGCGCTGTACTGTATCTCTCTCAAGCTGCCCTAGTACTAGATATCTCCCTGTGGAAAGTAGCAATTACCTTCAATCTCCCTGATCTGAAGTAATCCCTGTTACATGTGCAGCTCATTGTGAGTGATGAGGGCCTTCTGTTTGCTGAGTCTAAAACCAAATGATCTTTCACAAGCAAAATTTAAACTTGAAATAGGATTCTCTGGCTCTTGATTCCTACTCTATTTTTTCCGTGTACTTTATAAATTCCCAAATAAGGTTCAGGCTGGCTACAGATGGTGCTGGTGTGTAATGAGAAGGGTTCAGAAGCAGCTCCAGTCCCCACGGGAGGGCTCTGTAATAGAACTAACTATGTATTGTCCACCTTATATACTAGATTTGATTTTGGACTATTTGCCCAACTGTGTTTGTTTATTGCTTAGCACTGGAGGGCTTCCATTAGCTATAGGCTGATTGAACATAGACTATGGAGTTAGGAGGAAAAGAACATTTTTCCCCCCTGAATGCTGATGTAATCCCTTTACTTTAGCTGACAGCAAAGCCCTGTTCTCCAATAAAAACTTTTAGAAACAAGCTGGTATTTGCATGCATTAGTGAGAGAGCCAATTTTGTGATCCTTTGGAACAAACACCTTCTGGTTTATCAAGAGCAAAACATTTTCAAAGTTCACATCAGAGATATATGCTAAAAGCATTTGGAGGGTGAAAATTATCTTCTTTCAATAAAATGAGAGATTAATATTTAAGACCTCAGACATTTTGTTCACAGAGCATAGCAAAATATCCTAATTCTAAAACAAAAGCCTGAGCTTGACAAATTAGTCACCAACATTCAGATGTAAATTGAAATTTTTAGATTCTTAACTAATGGAATCATTTGCCATTTACTGAAGCAGTTCATTATGAGACTAAATTAAGAATACGTTGCCATCTTAATAATCATTATGAAATTATTAGTAATTACATTTAAATTCATATTTCCAAGAAAAGTTTTTCTTTTCTTGTCCTAAAATATATTGCTGAAAACAGCTATAGTAACTATAATGTCTGTTGATATTATGCCGTATATAGGCTTCTCTTTAATTAAGAAATGATATGTGATGTGTATCACAAGAGGAAATGGAGTTAATTAACACTAGGAAAAATATGTTGTTCACCACTGTCAAACAAATTCAATTCACCTATGAAATTCCAAGCTTAGAAAGATAACAAATTTAGGTCACTGTGCCAGCTCTAACTGGAAAAATAAAATTGGAAATCAAGGTCTATAACATGCTGCTTCTAAATAAATGAAAAGAAAATTACATTTTTCTGTGTAAATATTTACCTGCTTAGCATACTACAAAAGCTACTGTTTTAGAAGTGGGACATGGCAGTAACTATCCAACTTGCTTTTATTAGGTTTAATTGGATGTACGATGTTTATCCTTTTAAGCCTTTGATTTTGTGGTAAACTAAAAGGATTATCCAGGCATAAAATCCTAGAAGTAGTAGTATTCTGAAATTCTGCTTGGTTACATATATTTGTGTGTGTGTATCTGAGTGCGTGTGCGTGCACCCACACACACACAGCATGATTATGGTATTTAAAGAACACCATGACTATGTTCATCGCCCCAACATGGTGGGCGGGAGGAAGGATAGTGGTACTCTTCCAAGATTCACCCATATGAGGTGCCATTCACAGTAAATAAAGTAGATATTCAAAATGTAATCAAGCATGCTCTCTAGGCTCCTAAGGCTTGGCTTCCCCTTGGTGAGCCTTGTATGACCCACTGGGCTTCTTGAACTTGGCCTGCCTGGGAGGAGAAACTTAGATGCCAGGGCTCTAAGGGCTCTACGGGCTTGGCTTTTTCTTTATGTGTTGGGGTGAGGGGAAGTGGCAGTACTTGCTTGTGGTGCCAAAATGACCGTCATTAGATTGTGCAGATCTTCATAATAGGAAATGTCCCCTTTCCTTGTTTACATGCTTGGATAAGCAGTGAAATTAGTAACAATGTCATTTAAAGTATTATTGTTGGACATCTGACTTAACACCCAATGGAAGGAATGGGTGGGCTCACTCCTCAGAGTTATTGTGTCAGGTAGTGCAAATGCATGCAGATATCACTGCATCAGTTACTCTTGGTATATGTTTTTTTTCACACCCACCTTAACAACCACATTATCTAGAAACCTACTTTGTTGTTGTTTTTGCTTTGATTGAAATTTTAGAATCTGGAAAACAAGATGGCAACATGAAAGAGGCACCAGTAAACTATACCTGTGTTCCCTGTAAGCTGTGCAGTGGGGCGGCCACCCAGCAGTGACTGAAGTGCTGTGCAGTTGATTAGAGAACCGCTCAGATTCAGCTGGCAGCATGTATTCAGGTGCCACATCCCCTCTGCTGCTTTGCAGCCAAGTTGCGCCTGCCTTCTGCCTTGGAGCCCCTGCTGCTCCTGGGACCCTCCTGCTGGCAGGAGGGGAGGTGACAGGAGTGCTGATGTCAGGGTGTCCCCCTCCCCATGACCCTGTGCCCAAGCAGGGGAGATAGGACAGCCTCGCTCAGGACACCTGAGCAGGAGAAGGTCTGAGATCTAAAGGCTGTTCCAGGCGGAGACTGCCTTTACCTTAAAGAAACAGCACACGGTCTCTCAGAGACTTTCCCAGCACCCAGCACACACAGTCTCTCTCTCTCTCTCACACACACAGTCTTTCACACTCACTTCCCAACACACACTTGTGTTATTGTTGTTATTTCTTGGTCACTTCTTTCAAAGTGTGTTACTTTAGTTTTTTCACTGCTCTATGCATTTCATAATTTTTATTTCCCTCTTACATTTACATTTAATTCTTTGAGTAGTGAGTTCTAAAATGCATAACCTGTCCTGGGTTGAGTAAATATCCCTATGGTAACCTTTTAAAATATATATAATATATGTAAGTTTTTTGTTTCTACTGGTGGTGCACATAACAAAATTCAGTCTGCACATGGATGAAAAAATTAAAAGGAAGATTGCACTATACCACTGCCTATGGTCCCAGACCAAGACCCTAGTCTAGGTATTATATTGACTCTTCATCCTGAAAGTATTTGTACATTGTGCAGGTTTTTAAGGCATTTTCAAACATTAAAGTTGACACCAACAAAAAAAATCTCCATTTGTGTTAAAATCATCTTTAATATGATTTTGCAAAGATCTTGCAGAAAGTTATGCACAAGGGTAGGGCTTGTTTCTTTCAAAATTATGTTTCAATTATGAAAAAAGAAAAGATTGTTAAAAAAGGCTAGTCCCAGAAAAAAAGGGAGATAGAACCATGATTGCCATCATACACAGTGCAGGGACAATAAGATGTTAATACATACTGCTTAATAAGTGTTTGCATAATAGATGATTTAGCATTGTCTAAAATATTTAATTTTAATTTGTGTTTAGATGGCATTCTTTCACCTGAGGATAACAAACATTTAACAAACCTCATAACACCCCTGTGAGATAGTTGTTCCCATTTTACAGATAGGGAAACTGAGGCATGCAGCAGTTAAATCGCTTGCCCAAGGGTGCACACCGAGTCAATGGCAGTGTTAGAAACAGAACTCAGAGCTGCTGATTTATAGCCCTATGATTTGACCACTAGACAGTGTTTTCTCCCTAGTTATATTAGGAAAAAATAGAAGAACTAGGTAAAGAAAACTAACACATTTGAGACATAGAAAATACTTTGTCCATCATAAATACAGTGTTTTGCAGATCATGTTATGGAATGCAGAAATGGCATATTGACACTCCATTTTGAAATCATAATCACATAATGAGTAAAATTATGAGTTGAGCTGTGCTTTGTGAATGAATTTACCAATGGGCTTTTAACAATGTGTGCATTTAAATGTGCCTGGAGTTTTCAGTATAACCAGCTGTTGGACATCAGATTGCTTTTGCATGAATTGATTGAAGAATTTCCATTTTAAGGCTTACTTTTAGGTTTTGTTGATATGATTCGTGGGGGAGGTACTTTGGGGACCTCATGCAATAAGTTACAATGATGGAGTACGGCAGTCAGAATAGCACATGCTATTAGCTAGAGCCCAACTCTATTACAGTACTATGGTTGGTGACATAGAATCAAGAGACTCAAGGATATAAGGTCAAAGGTAGCAAAACATTACATTAATCTGTTCTGTTTGTAGACACCAGTGCGTCAATCTCCAAGTATAATATAGTGTTGACTGTTTAATTATGAGAAGCAAAGTGCTAAGTACCGTAATTAAAAAAACTTTTTCTCTAAAAATGGGTTGGGAGATGACAGTTCATTTAGCTTGGTATAAATAGGAGTTATTTCCCTTGTTTTATTAATGCAATAGTTATTATTGGTTTTGTAGAGCAGTAGTCAACTGGAATTACTCATAATAATACAAATGTACTTGAAGGCATCTTGCTTATTTGTTCCTCTTCTTCTGATTATCTACATGAAAGTAGTGCAGGGAAATCAATCTAAACTCAACCAAATTAATAAACCAAAAACAAGTGCATAGTTTATATGTTTGGTGATTACGAAATACTTACAATAAACTGAAATGCATGATTCCTTAGCGAGGGAATTTACATTTGTAACTGTTCACTGATGTTTCACAAATAGTATTTTGTTCATTTTACCATTATTTCTGAATAATCACATGCTAGCACACAAATTACTGCTTTACTCAATTTATAGTGTATCTAGAAGAATCTAGAACAGCTCCACTGAGCTCACACAAGTTCTTCTGAATTTACAAGGGTGTAACAGAGCAAATAACAGAACTAAGTCCTCTGTACAGGATTCTCTCACATAAGGATATGACCCCAACAGAGTTTAGTCGTTAAGATTTCAAACAAAAGAAACAAATCGGGGTTGGTGCACTATTCATAGCTATTTTCAGGTCTGTCTGCAAAGGGAACAAACCCACCAACTTTGCATTCAGTTGGCTATTCCTACAAGATATGCTGATTCCAGACAGGATCAGTACCCCTTACAACACCAAATATATGCCCCGCTTTTCATTCCAATCTTTATTATAGATATTATATATATGACTGAAAACTTCAAGATTCCCCCTTTTTTTTTAATGGGCCAGAATGTAAGGCAAGGAACATCTTCTTCCCCATCAAATACACCACATAGGAGATGAACATAAGTACTCCATAATCCTGCCAGCACTAGCCTCTGCAAAGGTCCTGGAGAGTTGTTGAATGGGACTGGTTGTGGCTCTGAATCCCTCCTGCATTGGCTAGGAGGAAGGAACTGAATGCAGAGGGGAGATTGGCATTGCACTGTCATAAACAGATAGTTAAGGGTTAATGTCTCTTTACCTGTAAAGGGTTAACAAACAGGGAACCAAACACCTGACCAGGGGACCAATCAAGAGACAAGATACTTTC